>NW_006793488.1:4165611-4186950 GCF_000442215.2 Lipotes vexillifer | reverse complement strand
AAGAGCGTCCTGCACGGAATCCACAGGTTCAAGGCTCTGAGTGGGGAGGGATCTTGCCCTGGTCAAGAAAAGAAGGAAGGCTAGGGTGGAAGGCGAGGAAAAGAGTCATGGGGGCGAGTAAAAACTAGGCAGAGTAAAATGCACACTATGGGAGGTGATTCAGGGGATGCTCAAGTTCTCTGCCTCTTGCACATGGCTTTGTCTGATCTACTTAAGCATTTAAAGTTCTATCATTAAGCTTGCCATTTGCTCAGGTTCTAAAAGTCTCTTATTGTTTTTAAGGCATCACTTTTCATTTGTCCTCAGTTATACATTATCCCCCGACCTCATCTTTGCTGCTGCTGGTTTGTTATTTCTCTTTGCCATTGTTTCATGTCGAGTTTAGGAAGAAAGGGTTTCCACTTGTAGTCACAGAGATGCCCTTCCTCAGTTACGGTATGTGTGGTGATAGCTCTAGTTCTCTTGGCTTGCTTTCTGTAAATTTCAGAGAGTGAATTTCATGTTCCTTTTTTTGAATTCTTAAGCCTTTCTTTCTCCCTCATTTGCAGCTGGTAAAATATGTTTTTTTTTATTTGGAGTATAATCGCTTTACAATGTTGTGTTAGTTTCTGCCGTAGAACAAAGTGAATCAGCTATATGTATACGTGTATCCCCATATCCCCTCCCTCTTGAGCCTCCCTCCCACCCCCGCATCTCACCCCTCTAGGTCATCATAGAGCACCGAGCTGATCTCCCTGTGCTGTACAGCAGCTTCCCACTAGCTATGTATTTTACACATGGTAGTGTGTATATGTTCATGCTACTATCTGAATTGGTCCCACCCTCCCCTTCCCAAATAAGGTTTTTATCTTTCAGGTTTAAACATCTGGCAGTTCGGTGATGTCTTTCTTTTGGCATTATTCTTGGGTGGTTTTCTAGGCCCTCTCTGAATCTGTGTTTAACTGTCTTTCAATTTGGGAAAATGGGTTTTAATTTCACTTCAGGTCCCTTCCGTTTCATCTAATATCTTTAATATTAATCTTGGATCACGTATATTATCGTGGATTATTTAGGACCATTTTCTCAGTTTCCCTTACATGACTACTACCATGTTTTGTAAATACTAGTGATATAGGCATGTAGCACTAATGCTTCTTTAGCATAACTGATATGTTCCTCCATTCGTTTTTCCCCCATTCTAATGCCTAATAAAGTTTATAATACTGTCTAAAATTTATTGTATTTACAATGTTCCTCACTCTCTGTTAAGGGCTCAATCAACTTCATCTCATTAAGTCATATAGTTACAGTCCTTTGGTTTTATTGTATTATTCCCATTTAGGAGGGGAAACTGAAGCAGAATAGAATTAAATAGCTTGACCAAGATCACAGAGTTACAAAGCCATAAAGCAAGCTTCCTCCCTTGTTTCATGATGTGTGCGTGTGTGCGTGTGTGTGTGTGTATGTGTGCATGTGTGTGTGTGTGTGTGTGTGTTTAAATCACAGTATGTCCTTTACTTTGGCTATCATTACTTCCATTTAAAAAAATAATTAGGGTAAGTTTACATATATTTATTTGAGACCCTTCTCTTGATATTTGTGCCCCTGCCTTTATTTTGTCTACTTGTACCTGGAAACCTTGCTTTTTAAATTTAGATTTTTGTGAAGTTCATCCTGTTCTAGTTTATTTGTCTATTATATTCCTTTTTCCTTCCTTCCGACCAGTTTTGTCTTGCCTCATTTTACTTCCTCTGTGCTAAGCCTCATTCTGCATTATAATATCGTTTGCCTCAAGATAGTAACTGATCTTGGAGTGAAGAATAAAGAGGGTAAAATGTCTTTGAATATATTGTTTTCATTTACTTCTACACTGGCCAGATGTAGTAATATTCAGTTTCTGCAGAAAGAGCCTGATATTGCAGGCTCAGAGTCAGTCAGTTTACCCTAAATCCATGTGATGCCTAACTTGTGATATAATAATATATAATTTACCATTGTTAGAGAGAAACAAAGGAAGCCCAAAATGTTATCGTAAACCACAGAATTGTAGTTATTTTCTGAGTTCAAAGGTACAATTCACCTAACTTACGTATTCAAGTCCCATAGATTTTTTTTTTCCGAAAAAGAAACGACGCCCAAGGAGGCCAAATACGGAAAAGAGGATAAAAGTGCTTGGGTAGGAGTTTATCAATTAATTAATTTATTTTTGCTGTGTTGGGTCTCCGTTTCTGTGCGAGGGCTTTCTCTAGTTGTGGCAAGCGGGGGCCACCCTTCATCACAGTGCGCGGGCCTCTCACTATCGCGGCCTCTCTTGTTGCGGAGCACAGGCTCCAGACGCGCAGGCTCAGTAGTTGTGGCTCACGGGCCCAGCCGCTCCGCGGCCTGTGGGATCTTCCCGGACCGGGGCACGAACCCGTGTCCCCTGCATTAGCAGGCAGATTTTCAACCACTGCGCCACCAGGGAAGCCCCAAACATGCTTGTTTGATTGTTAACTTAGTCTCTTTGTTGGGACTCAAATAATATGATATGCATTTATTCTTTGACTTAGCTTAGATTAAGGATGTGAGACTTCATCTAGAGTATACCTGTTGCAGGCCTGGAACATTTACAATGCCAACTTTATATCACTTTGCATCAGTTTGGGGTTTCTGTTCATAAAACATAAAGAATGCAGATTTTACCTCATTATGCATTTCCAAGATTTTAAAACTTTTGTAGCACTTGGTATTTGTTGAAGCGTTAATATAAACAACTCAAAGTGTTCATAATGTGAGGGTTGTACCATTTTATTTAAATAAGATTAGCTGTTTCTTAAGCCAAAGAATGACAGAAAAATGATAGCCTCAAATAAAGAAAGAATGCACAGGATGGCAGAATGAAACAATTGTAATACAGGCGATTTTGCTTTGTAATAGGATTGTGTGGCAAGTGTATGTGTCTGTGTGAATGTATGTGTTATTATGTATTCTGGTCTGAAAGGCAAGATATACTGGTTAGACTGGTTCCCATGCACAACTATGTCATGGATTTGGTGTTTATACACCATGTAAATTTACCAAGATCATCTTTAGTAGTTACTTTGGAATAATAGAATTAGAAGTTGAATTTTGTCTTCTATCACAATTTCTATTAGGTAGATAAAACTTTCATTTTCCTATACCTTGTTCCTTTTAATTTTATTGGGTTATAATTGAAGTACAATAAACTACACATATTTAAAGTTTACAATGTCAGCAGTTTTGACATATGCATCAAGCAATTAAAGTCATCATAAAAATCACAACAGCAAACTTTTCCGTCACTGCACAAATTTCCTCTCCGTTTCTCCTTCCCCGGGAAACACCAACCCCAGAAAACACTGACCTGCTTCCCATCACTACAGATTAATTTGAGTGTTCTAGAATTTTACATAT
The DNA here is from genome assembly GCF_000442215.2 of Lipotes vexillifer. Taxonomy (NCBI): domain Eukaryota; kingdom Metazoa; phylum Chordata; class Mammalia; order Artiodactyla; family Lipotidae; genus Lipotes; species Lipotes vexillifer. Next base: position 4,183,557 of record NW_006793488.1, on the reverse strand, counting down.
ATGGAATCATACAGTATCTATTCTTTTTTTGGCTGTCCTCTTTCACTTAATGATTTTGAGATTCATCCATTTTACTGAGTATATCAATAGTCCCTCCTTTCTTTTAAAGCCAAGTAGTATTCCACTCTATGGATATATCATAATTTGGGGTTGTTTTCACTTTTGGGTGATAATAAATAAAACTTCTATGGACATTCATGTAAAAGTCTTTCTGTGGACACATTTTTTGTTTGTTTCTCATCGACCAATGGCTGGACTGGAATGGCCGCATCATATTGTAGGTGTATGTGAGTTTCACATTTTAAGAAATGGATGAACTGCTTTCCAAAGTGTTTGCCCCGTTTTGCATTCCCACTAGCGTTGTATGAGAGTTCTAGATCCTCTGTATCCTTACCAACATTTCGTGTAGTCAGTCAGTCTTTAATCTTAGCCAATCTAATGCATGTGTAGTGGTATCTCACTGTGGCACCGAGCATCACATTTCATATGTTTGTCATATTCCACCTACAATTATGCGATGAAAAAAATTCCCCTTCTATGTAATATCTTCCAAGTATGTTACTATTCACAGCATGGTTTTGTGTCATCAGGATACAGCCTACGGTGAATGTGCCATCAATGGCAGAAATCAAAGGACAGGAAATTCAAAATCAACTATAAGACAGTCATATTGGCAGTATTTGTTAAGGCAATTCTTTCAGTGGGGAGAACAATCTGTTCTTGAATTTCTTCTACATCTGAAGGAAGTTTGGAACATTTCTCAGTAACATGTTACAATTAAGAAAAAATAGAACTTCTTTCAGGCACAGAAAAAAAATCATACTTCCTCTAAGCCTGTGGTTTTTGATTGGGGAGGAAGGCTAATTTAGACTCCCAGGGAGGCAATGCTGGAGACATTCTCAGTTGTCACCATTGGCATCCACGGGGTAGAGGCCAGGATGCTGCCAAATATCTTATGATGACCCCACATTAAAGAGATATCTGGCCCCAAATTTCAACAGTGCTGCTGTTGAGAAACCCTGATCAAATCATACAAAATACTTAGATCCAAAACTGGCCCAGAAAGTGTTCCTATCCTTCCACTGTCTCTAACCTTTAAGTGATTAGACATGAGACGGCTTCATGATTTCCTTTGAACTAAACAACAGTTGTTCATTAAAAATTCTTTGTCATTATTTTCACCTATGAGCCTCTGGGGATCACATTTTAATTTGTCAGCTGTGCTGTTGTGTAAAGAGAACTAGATTTGGGTTAAAAGACATGCCTCCATCACTTCCAAGATGCACTTGATTTAAAATGAGAAGATCTGGTTTGCATCCAGACTGTATCTGTTGCAGAGTAGCTTGTGCCTCCTTGGGAAAGCCTCTAAACTTTGCTGAACTTCAAATGGGTATAACTTAAAATTTTTAAAATTTAAATATTGAAAGAGAATTAAAAATTGAGCTTTAAAATGGGAATAACATCATGGGCTGTCGTGAGGACTAAATGAGATACATCATTATCCACAGTGCTTTTATAATAATATTTATTATTAATACTTAAAAACGTATTCATGTCCGAAACATGCTTACGACCAGCCTTAGAGGAACTTTTAGGTTTTTCCTGTAATTCTGAGGGATAGCACTTCGAGTCAATAAACATGACTCCCAAGATGTTTCTTATCTTGAAAATAAAAGTTGTTCATTTGCTATATGTTAGAATAAAAACTTAGAGCCTTCATAATTTGGGATTCTTTTTATTTGTTTATTTCCAAGATCACTAATGTAAGTTAGTGATGAGATGATTCTTAGAAACAGACTAAAAACAGTTGTAATGCTTGGCCACTCTGTAGACACTTTTAATTAATTTATTTTAGATGTTACTGCCCTCGGGCGCAGTCACTTCACTCCTCAGGGAACCGATAAAAATCCTGATTCTGGACTTGAGGTTGGCAATGCTCCTTTGGTTCCATCTGTTCTTCTTCTGACTCTGCTCATTACCTGCCCCCTCCCTCCAATCAGCTAATTCAAGGGCTGTGATACCTCAGACTAGCTGGTTTAACTGGCAACTCTCAAATCCTATTTTTGAAAATATTCATTGCCTAGGGTAATAGCTAGAGAAACTTAGTGAGGCCACCAGCATGGTCTGCTACAAGGGGTGCATCTTTATGCTTCACAGCAAATATTTAAACGTTTATTTTTTTAGGGTGTTATTATCTGGGATCACCAAGAAACCTGTTACCTTAGTCAGCATTGTAGTGGGAGTGACACCCCACCGAGGGGTCCAAGGAATATTCCCAAAGTCAGCGCTTTGGGATGGATGCAGAAGCTAAGGATTCGGGAGATTATGGAGACCATTCTGGTCCCACCAGGACCCCGCTACCTCCTTCACTGCTGCTCCTCTTTGGAGCAACATCACCTCTGTTGGTGGTTCCCAACATTGCAGCTGTGAAGCCTTGGCAGAGAAGGGGGTTAAAATTCCCCCAGAAGGGCATAAGGGAAAGTGGGCTGAATCATGTTCAGAGCTCATTTCTCCTGATTTTATACCTTCCTTTCAGGTCACCCCTGGATTATTTTCTTGTCCTTTTCTTCATATCAGTAGGACACAACAGAGCTTTAAGAAAGGAAATAAGGACTTTTGTTTACTATAGTTAATACTTAAGTTACCTCACAGGATAATGTAGCATGTTTATTGTCATTGAATAGGTATTTCTTTTACTTAAATTCAATAAACAATTCATTTGTGAGCCTCACTGTTGGTGCACCAGAAACCAGTTCTCACTAGTCTTTCACACTGTAGCAGAATTTCAACGTTGTAGGTAAGAGATTTCGATCTTACAGGTAAGCTGTGAATGTGTGTGTGTGTGTGTGTGTGTGTTTGTTTGTGTGAGTGTGTAAGAACAAGGAAGACTGTGAGAGGTGGCACTGACGATGGAGAGAACTCTGGATTTAGAATCAGAAAATCTAGGTGCTAAGGCCTGGGTTTACTGTTTCTTAACTGTGTAAACATGAATGAAACATGAGCTTTCATTTCCTTGTCAAAAATTTAAACATATTTAACTCATATTTATTATCTTCTATGTGTCAAACGTACAATGAGGTAATAGTGATAACGTTTTCCCACTGGCATGACGGAATTGTTAAAACAACAAATGAGATGTGGTATAACAGCAAGATTTATAATCTCTGAAGTTTTCTGGCTGACATAATTATATGGCAGGTGTAATAGTGATGCAAATTACAGAATTCGAGGTCACAAACACAAATGGAGGCATGTACTATGTGCTACAGGAATCTGAAGGCGCTAATGAGATGAGATTTTCCGAAGGAGTGAAAGCTGATCTAGGTATAGAAGGATGGCTAGACACAGATAAGCAGAAATTGGGTAAAGAGAATAACAGCAAAAAAGAAATTGGTCCCTCCGATTCTCTTTGGCAAGTGGGATTCATCTTCTTTGGAAACCAAATTGTTTATTGATTCTCTGGGGACTGCTTCTTGCTATAACACAAGCAGTGATTTCATTATGGTTGAAGTTTTCATTTTGTTTCATAGGTTGGCTGCCCATGCTTTCTTCAGTGATATACTGGTTTTTGTAGTGAGTGCTTCATTTGGTCACGAAGGGGAAGTTTTGTCCCCTGAACACTTCCTGGCTTTGCTGTCAGCCTTTGATTGTTTCTGAAACCATTTCCTGGGCCTGTAATGCATCCATGCCGCTTGTCTACAGAAAATTTAAAAGTAGTGAAGTTGATTTTTGTGAACAACTGAGCAGTAAGTACAGTTTCAAAGCTGCAGCAGCTGTTTGCATCTTTCCTTGCAATCTGGTGTCTTAACTGGAATCCTTTATGTCAGAACATAATCTACTTAAAAAGTTTCCATTTATGTCACGAATAATAAACTTGATGGCCCTTTAAAACAACCAAACAGCCCCTTTAAGTTGCCTCTTTGGACAATAGCCTTCTTTCCTCAATGAAGAAATAGGAAAAGTAATTCCTTTATGTTTCTCATGAAACATTAATTTTTGGTATGACTGCTATAAATGTAATTGGCAAGTTGTGTCTCTACCATGTTCTCAGCATATAGTATTATAGTATTATTAAATATCAAATATGATACTAAGGTTACCCTATAGTTTAGGTTTAAAATATGTATATTATTTTGTATAAAATAGGTTTTAAGCTACACATGTACATACCTACACACACACAATCTTAGAGGATAAAGAGTTCTTTAAGAAAATCAGTGCTCTGTGGTTTTAAGTTTAATGGCTCCAGCACACATTTCCTGACACCAAGCCACTAGGACTGAGTCAACTGCCTGTCTTTTTTTCCACTTCCATTTTCTTCTTCTTCCTTCTCCACGTGGCCTGGCTACACGGACTCCACATTTTCCTCTAATCTGCTTCAACATCTTCAAGCACTCATTTGTAACTGCCCAGAACTCACCAAAGATCTGCTGCCTTTTCCTTTCTGCATTTGCTGGATTTTAGGCAGTCCTAGCCTGTTACCCATTCAAAAGTGAAAGCAGAGTCAAAAGAACCTTGCTAACACCATGCAAAAGGCACCCCTCTGATACAGAGATGATAGAGCTACCATCTGCATGAAGTGATTAATGTCATCTTCACTAACTTGTTGAACTGAAGACAAACAGAATGACTAGTTGGTCTCATTCTCCAGCAACCCATGCCCCAGGAAGCCTCCTTTTGGACTAGGATCAAATGTTGAACTTGGGGAAATAGAAACATGTCTCTCTTAGTTTCTAGCTTTGAATTAATTTTGCCTATGAAAGACAATAAAACTCAAAAATGAAAAATATGTTGTAATAAAATATTTCATGAATGGTTTAGCAGTAACTAGACAGAACCAAAGAGAGAATTAGTAAATAGGAGGATAAATATAGAGAAATAGACCAGAATGTAGCTCATAGAACAAGGAGACTGGCAATATAAAATTGAGGTTAAGAGAAATACAGGATATGATGAGAAGATGTAACATTTTAAATTTGAGTTCTAGCAGGAGACAACAGAGAGAATTAGGAGAGGCAATATTTGGATAGGTAGTTTTCAGAACTACCTGATGTTTTTAGAATTGATTATAGACTCGAATCATCAGAGATGAGAAGCACAAATAATTCCAAGCAAGATAAATAAAGAGAAATCTACACCTCTGTGCAATTGTAGTGGCACCAAGGAGCACCAAACACAGGGAAGATCTTAAAATGATTCAGGGAGGGGGCTTCCCTGGTGGCGCAGTGGTTGAGAGTCTGCCTGCTAATGCAGGGGACACGGGTTCGAGCCCTGGTCTGGGAGGATCCCACATGCCACGGAGCGGCTAGGCCCATGAGCCACAACTACTGAGCCTGCGCGTCTGGAGCCTGTGCTCCGCAACAAGAGAGGCCACGATAGTGAGAGGCCCGCACACCGCGATGAAGAGTGGCCCCCGCTTGCCACAAGTGGAGAGAGCCCTCGCACAGAAACGAAAACCCAACACAGCAAAAATAAATTAATTAATTAATAAAAACTCCTACCCCCAACATCTTCTTTTTTTTTTTTGACTGAGAAGGGCCTACTTTTATTTATTTATTTATTTATTTATTTAACATCTTTATTGGGGTATAATTGCTTTACAATGGTGTGTTAGTTTCTGCTTTATAACAGAGTGAGTCAGTTATACATATATATATGTTCCCATATCTCTTCCCTCTTTGTCTCCCTCCCTCCCACCCTCCCTATCCCACCCCTCCAGACAGCCACAAAGAACCGAGCCGGTTTCCCTGTGCCATGCGGCTGCTTCCCACTGGCTATCTACCTTACGTTTGTTAGTATATATATGTCCATGTCTCTCTCTCGCCCTATCACACCTCACCCTTCCCCCTCCCCATATCCTCAAGTCCGTTCTCCAGTAGGTCTGTGTCTTTATTCCCGTTTTACCCCTAGGTTCTTCATGACATTTTTTTTTTCTTAAATTCCATATATATGTGTTCTTAATAAAAAAAAAAAAAATGATTCAGGGAGAAAAGAGAAGAAACAACAATTAGACTGATAGCAAGCATGGATGCTGTGTTGAGACACAGTATTTATCAATCCTTAATTGTTTACCAAGCAAAATGGTATTTCAAACACCCAAAACAAAACACATTTTTAGATAAAAACTGAGAGTTTACCATTAAAAGTCTCTAAATGAAAGAACTTTCAAAAGCTATATTTCAGGAGAGATAAAAATGACCCCAGAAGGCATGTCTGACCTACAAGAAGGAAGATGAGCAAAGAAGTTGTAAACATGTAGATAAAGTCAGTGTAAAATAATACTAGCAACATCTATTATGTGGGGCAAAACAACAAGACATAACTAAAATACCGAATGACAATATCTTATAAGTTTGGAGGAGGGTAGACAAGAGTTAAAACATTCTATGGCTTCTGCATCGTTTGGCTGGAGAGTTTAGATAATGATCAACCTTCAACTTTGACATGTAGGTATGCTACAATTCCAAGGATAAAGTAGTAAAGGATTAAATTAAATCAGTAGAGAAAAATTGAAATAAAAATCAAGGTAAATAGGAAAAAAAGAGAAGCATATGGACAAAGCAGGACAAACAGGAAGCATAGAATAACATGATAGAGATGAATCAAAATATATCACATAGTACATGTAAATGGATCAGTTTCATCAGAAACAAGACATATTGTCAGATTTCATAAAAATAAAATGTACTTCTATGCTTTTTACAAGAGACACAACTAAAACATATGGAACTTCTGCATATGTGCACTGGGAGACATGCACAAAAGCGTTCCTGGAAGCACTGTTACTTATAGAAACAAACAAAGAAAACTGGACACAATCCAAACGCCCTTCAATAGGAAAATGTTTAAATACATTGTCCCACATTAATTAATTATTTGGCACAATGTAAGCAATAAAAATAGATGAATGACAACCATACAGGCCAACATGATTGAATCTCAAAAACCTCCTGTTGGACATATAGCATGTTTATAAATTTCAAACATACAAAAAGCAGAATATACTTAACACATATGTAATAAAGCCTACCAAAACTGTGGAATTCATATCTAGAAAATTCAGTGTAGGGATTCTCTCTGTTTGCGTGATGACAGAGGGAACTACTAGGACCAGTTTCACAGAGGCATCACCTGTGCAGTCACACAGGGTCCCAAGTTTAGAAGACCCTATGCTTGGCTTAATGCTCTGCTATCACCATCTTGAAATTCTTGATAATTTTGAACAAGGGGCCTTGCATTTTTATTTTGCATTGGGTTCCTCAAATTATATAGCCAGTCCTGGGGCTACACATATGGAGAGAGAAAGAGGGCACTTGAATTGTACTGGTTCTTTCTTAATCTGAATGATGAGTACTTGACATTTGTTTTATATTCTTTACGTACAGTGTCATACATATTCGTATGTACGAAACATTTCATTTTACAAATTAATTTAAAATTGTCGCCTCCAGAGCCATTGGTTTATAATACTCATCAGGAATACCCAAGCAAAAAATTCACATAGTCACCACGTAGGTGGAATTGAATATTCCATTTATGTGGTTGTGATGTAGAAATTGGTCTGAGTTGCTGAGTAATTACACTTAAGCATATGCTTTTGACTCTATAAAACTTGGGTGAGTGATATCAATTTGAGGGAAAAGAAGAGCTCTCTGAATTTCTTTACACAGTTGGATATCCAGCTGCTCTTGTTTTCATATTGCAAGTGCATTTCCTTTGCAAAATTGTTAGCTCCTGTATTATTTGGAGGCTCTGCCTTTGAAAAGCAGGCAGCACTTAAAAACTACAGGGCAGAACCTATCTGATTCTATTGCTGTCACCGGCAGTTGCTGCACCCAGCATCCTCTGAGGAAGTGAGCTGCCCTCTAGCCACTGTGGATATTGTGCGAACACAGCACATATGCTATAGTCAGGGGCTCACTGCACTTGTGTGGCTGTCGAGGCCCACATGCCATTCATGTACGGTTTGGCAGCTTCAAAGTTCACACACAGAGGCAGCTGGTGGAGTAGTTTGCTAAGTGGTGCACCCCGTTTCCATCCAACCACCTGGATGATTTCGAGAGGCACAGTGTGACCATGACTCTTTAATGTGTTGCTTGGTAGCCAACATTGCCCAAAACTTCTTGGGAGTTTTCAAAAGCAATACAACATGTTCAGTTTTTCTGTACAGCTCCCAAAGAACTCTTGGTTGTTTCAGCCTAATTGCATTCTTTTTTTTTTTTTTTTGCGGTACGCGGGCCTCTCACTGTTGTGGCTTTTTCCGTTGCGAAGCACAGGCTTCGGACGCGCAGGCTCAGCGGCCATGGCTCACGGGTCCAGCCAGTCCGCGGCATGTGGGATCTTTCCGGACCCGGGTACGAACCCGCGTCCCCTGCATCGGCAGACGGACTCTCAACCACTGCGCCACCAGGGAAGCCCCTAATCGTCTTCTTTAAGTGCCTTTTAACTCTGACCTTCAATCCCCTTTTACTAGCCTATCATTATGCCTCTGCTCTCCCAAGCTCAATGAAGTGCAGGAACTCTGATATTATACATTCATTCTTTCAGTCACTCAATAAATGTTTATAGAACATCTTAAACCTTAACTCTCACTTACAAATCAATGTCTTGGTCCCTTTGCTTCATCTTCTCTCTCTTTTTGTCCGTTTTTTCTTTTCTGGTTGCTCTGATTCATGGGGTTTAAGGGTCCACTCTCCCTGGATTTATTCTTTATGGCATTATTTTTCAAGCTTTGATCCATGCCCTTCTTTCCACCAGTCCAGCCGTGATCTTTTCTGCTTTGCAGTGGATCCTGTAATCTGTTGTTCTCCTTGAGCTTCCTTGAGGAATTCTTGAATGGCAGAAATTAAAATGAAATACAACTTTTGAAACACACAGTTAATATAAAAAGCAAGCCTCACCTGTACCTACTACTCTCATATAAGGTGATCTGTCTCTTAAAGAGGAAAAGGATGATGTCCGTTGCAAAATATTGGACACTTTGAGCAGAAAATACAAGTTGCTTTGCAAAAAGTCTTAAAGGTCGCCCAGGTAGCTGGGACCATTATCTTACATTTTAGTCAAATTTGCTGGGTCTGGATAATCTTAGTGGCAGAAGTCTTGCCCTGAATTAAACCAACGATTAGTTGAGCATTTATTATGTGCAAGGCATTATGGGACATACAAAAAGGTGCAGAATGTACTTGCTTCCTTTGAGGAGCTTAAAACTCATGGTAGAGAAAGTAAATTTATAATACAAAGTTAATGAGTCATTCAGATATTAAGTGCAGTAGGAAAGCAGAAAAAAAAGAATCAGTATTGGTGGCCAGGATCATCAGAGAAATATAGGGGCAAAGGGCATTGCCCCATATTTAATTAAAATCTCTCTAAAGACAGGTACACTTATTAGCCCTGCAGACAGGCTAACTCATAGACAGAAAACACTTGGATCATCCTATTCATCACCTTTTCATTGCTTGAGACAGATTTATTTTGCATTATTGTTGGACGTTTTCCTCTTTTTGTTTCTTTTAAATAGAGTGCACATTTGCCTAATTTAATTGCTTATTTGTTTCCTTGGAAGATTATGTCAATGAAATTTCTTCATCTAGGAACTGAGTCCTTATTTTCGATTATGTATTCTTGTTTTATTGTTAATAATGAATTTGATTCATTGTATGCTAATTAAACCTACTGTAGAAAGGAGTTTTTGAATGTCAGGGCATTGTAATGACAAGGCCACATGTCTTAGAAACAGATGGGTTTGAGTTTGAATCTATCCTCTACTACTGACCTTGCTAGGTGAACTTTATTCAATTTATTTAGCCTCTTAGCCTCTGCTTCTTTATCTGAAAAATGAGGTCATATTTCATTTAATATTTATTTTATGGGGTTTATTTTGTGGCACCACATAAGGTAACATATATGATGTTTCGGTTGGGTGCATAGAAGGTGTCCTATATATACTAGCAACTATTATTATCTTTTTCTAATTATCCCGATTTATTTCACATATGTGAATACCCAAAAGGAGTCTGTAATTTTAGGAACCATGGTAAGGTCTCTGGATTAAACTAAAGGATTTTTAAACTTAATGTTTTCAAAAATTGTACTGGCTAGAGCACATTGCCTTTTTTTCATGTTGTTTAGAACTTAATGGTACTTTGTGGGTGGTCTGCCCATTGAGTTTCTTGTCTATTTTTTTTTTAAAGAAGAGTATCTATAATTCTTAAAATGGGTATTTTGCCAATTTTCACATGCCTTGTTTTCTCTTCTCAAATCAACATGTCTCCGTATTTATACAATTCAGAGTTCAAACAACATTCTTTGCACTGCTGTCACTGTACATAAAGACAATCCAAACTTGTTATGCCTAAATATAAAACACAATCCAAGTAAGTGAACAGATGTGTGGCATGAGCAAAGCCTTACCATGTTGTTCCTATTTATTGTCTGCCTTGTTTGGAGGGCGTGCCTGGTGCTGGGAGGTGGTGGATAAAGAGTCTTGCCAATTGCACTTATTTAGAGAGACATTTTATGCACATTTTGTTCCTCTGTTCCGTTGCACTGCCCTTGGGTGACACAATGGTTTTTAGGAAGTTGGGTTAAACTTGTCCAGCCTTGGAAATGATTTTTTAAATGTTTTGTAGTTACAAAAATTATGTTTATTTCAGAAAATAAGACATGCTTTCCTAATTTTGGAGCCAAGATAATGAGCTTTCCAAATGCAAGATGTCCAGCAAAATTCCATCCAGCTTTCAAAATTTACACTTAAAAATATTGCATTGTACTTATTCTCTACTCCGTTTTGCACCTTTCCCATGATAATAAGAATGAGAAAATACAAACACTTGTCTATGGAAAGTAGACCCCACCTCCTGTGTCAGACACAAGTCTCCATGAAAATGAAATTCAAAAAACAAGAGCTGTGTTTGTAGGACGGCTCCTTTGTCCCTTTCCTCTTCCAGTATTATTCCTGGGATCAGGGGAAGGTAGATCAAGCTGCCCAACAGCACTCAGCCCAAAGGGTTCAGGCTGTGTTCCAGACCCATTTCTTTCTTTCTTTCTTTTTTTTTTTTTTTGCGGTACACGGGCCTCTCACTGTCGTGGCCTCTCCCATTGCAGAGCACAGGCTCTGGACGTGCAGGCTCAGTGGCCATGGCTCACGGGCCCAGCCACTCCGCGGCATGTGGGATCTTCCCAGACCGGGGCACGAACCCGTGTCCCCTGCATCGGCAGGCGGACTCTCAACCACTGCGCCACCAGGGAAGCCCCCCAGACCCATTTCTTAGGGGTTGCTTACTAGTCTTTCTGGCATGTGTTCTAGGTCTTGAAGGAAAACGTCAATTGAGATTTATACCTGGTTCAGGTATAAGTCTTTATTAATATATACTACTACTAATAAAAAGATTACCTGGAAATAGTTGACACTTCAGGAAGGAATGAACTACAAATTCCGTGTCCCTCCAGACTGATTCTGTTAGTAAAAAACCATCCCTTCCCTTTTGATTATCAGTTACAGTATTGCTAGGAATTACTGTCCTGAGTCCCCTTCTTTTTCCATCCTTCTGATTTTCCGTTGCCCTATGGTATGTTTCTGAACTCATGACCGAAGACAGTTTATATTTACTAAATATTCGTCCATATGCAAATGGCACCACCCCTATGACAGGGGTGCAGGGAAGTGTCTAGAGCACACACATGGGATGAACTTTCTGGCTTCAACTTCTGATTTTTACTGCCTGTGGTGATAACCAGGAAGTCAGCTTCTCCTAGCGTGTTTCCTTCCCTGTTCTAACGGTGATGCCATTTAGTGCCTTCCTCACAGGGCTGTATTTTAGGACAATAGCAAAATTACCAGATGTCTCCTCTCATGTGCGGAGTCTTGCTTAACTTAAAATGAAACAAACAAACAAACAAAAACTATTATTCAACGGAAGTTCTAGGAGATGATGAGACAGGAAAAAAACAAAGCGTTTTGGGTGTTTCTTTCAGGGTTCCTATTAAATATAGTATTACTCACTCTGACATCAGCCCCTGGCAAATGTGTGACTCTCTGCCTTGGGCAGGAAAAGACCCCTGAGTAGGCTCCACCCTGTATTATGGACCCTTGATGACATCCAACCATAACTCTTCATTTGAGGAAGGATCAGAGGTGGCATCCAAACATAACTTTTTTTCCTGATGAAGAAAACTTCAGGAAAGGGGTTTATTGTTCCTTTTAACTTAACTCCTTAATCGAACATTTAAAAGCAAGCAAGCATAATTTCATAATTTCTAGACAAGGAGGCTTTAAGCAAGAGATACTGCAGGTATTAACGTTTTCCCCAACTTTGGTGCCATTTATCTTTTTTTTTTTTTAACATCTTTATTGGAGTATAATTGCTTTACAATGGTGTGTTAGTTTCTGCTTTATAACAAAGTGAATCAGCTATACATATACATATATCCCCATATCTCCTCCCTCTTGCGTCTCCCTCCCACCCTCTCTATCCCACCCCTATGGGGCATGCGTATCTTGCATCGCTTTGCTTAATAGTTCTCATTTACTAGCCCCATGTGTTGTGTGTCCTGCATGAGGATATCAGAGACTTTACATAAGATGTTGCTTTTATTGTTAAATGAGATTGCACATTCCCAGCATTTAGCATGGTGTCTGGTCCCTAGCAGACTCGATAAATGTAAATAAAAATCCCTACCTTGACTCTTCCTACCACATCAGAGCTGCTGTTTAAATGCCAATAGTAGTGGCTTCTCAAGATTTCTATTGCTGGTCCTCCAAGTTCGGTCTGTATGGAATGCAGGTTATGCAACTATTATTTTTATTACTGTTCTGCTTTTTAAATTTACTATTCCACAATTGCTGACTAGGCTACAAGAGCCACGATGTAAATATTTTGTATATAACACATGTTCCAAACCACCTTGTCTGGGCTGTTGTGGAGAAAGAAGTTTAAAAATCAATTAGGTTTTGGACGAGAACAAAAATTAGTTTCAGAATAACGTGTAATGCTCTCCCCTGTTTCTAAGATTCTGTTGTCCATTAATTCCTTCTCTTGTTTCCCTCTTCACATGATTCCTGTTTAATCATTTCATGTTTACTTCAATGTGAGCTTATATTAATTATGTAGATCACCAGTCTGGTCACTAGGAAGGATGAACAGCCATTTGATTTGGTAAAGGAACCCCGAGACAGCCTCATTTCTGGGCCTCCTTCCACCTCTGAGCAAATGCCAGTTTGTAATGAAACTTTCTTTGGATACCACGCTTTCCTCTTAAAGTAATTAAAGCCTGCAGGTCTTAGCTACAAAGCTGGTTGATGCAACATGATTTAGCAGAGCATTTTGAGTTTACACAACGCTACGCTTGAAATGAAAGAATGGGATTGGCTCTTAACTTCTTATTTGGATTTCTTTTGTGCCTGGTCCTGAAAGTGTGGTCACCCTCAATGTGGATTAGGACCACACTTAGGACCACCATACGAATCTCAAGAGAGGCTTGTACTCCCACCTTTGTACTTGCTGAGACCTAATCGATATATCTCTGGCTGGTCACCGTACAGCCCATTTCATTGGGAACCTGCAGGCACCATGTGGGAGCCTGGCCAGGTGCCAACCTCAACATATGCTTGTTCTTTGATTGGGTTACTAGTCTGTGTGAAGACAGGTTTACATAGAGAAAAAAAAAAAAAAAAAAAAAGACCTGGTTGTAGCTCCACCCCTACAACTAGAAAGCCCTTAATCAGACCACTGGCAAACTTGTAAAAAGCAATATTTGGAAAAACAAATGATGACTTAAATGAACAGGCATGCATTTATGAAAATTTTCAAACCAGATACCCTAATCTCAGATTGAGTAAGGCAAAAGGGATTCTGAGTGTTCCTGAATCATATCCCTCTAATATTATCAATGGGAAGTATTGTGAAAGGGAATTCAGAAGTCAGCCAACAATATTGGAAGAGGAAGATAGTCGATAATCTGGGAAATCTGTTCATGAGTCATTAGATTCCAGAAATTGAGACTGGCTCGAGGAAGAGATTCCATATAAGAGACCACCTGGATGTTATTCAGAACAATGATTCTCAGCCCCAATTGTATCTTAGAATCACCTGGGGAGCTTTCATGTGAATATTTTCATAATTGGACCTTCTCCCAGAGATTCAGGGGAGGGGGATAGGCATATTATAAAGATTCTTTAAGTGATTCCAAAGTGAAATCAGATAGAATCAGTGATTGAGAGTAGTTGGTCAGACGTATGAAAAGGGGAGGAAGAAAGATCCTTGAACATACAGCCTAGGTCAGCATCACTTGGATATGAAAATACAGATGGCTGCTCCTATCCCCAGAATTTCTGATTTATCAGGTCTGGGGTGTAAGTTCTGTGAATTTGAATTTCACACTAATTTCTGGGTCATCGTGATGCTGCTGGTCCAGGGCCATATTTTAAGTACCACTAGACTAGGTAAATAGTGGAGAAGAAAGGAGGCAAAACAGGCGTGGTGGGCTCATGAGGGAGGCCCTAGGCTAAAGTGACACTGTGACAGCTCAGGGAATAGCAGCTGTGGTCAAGTGCTGTGATCTAGAATCCTGCTACACAAACTAGGCCCCTCAGACCAGCAGCATAGCATCACCTGGATGCTTGTTAGAAAAGTAGAATCTCAGGCCACGCTCCAGAACTAGAATTGTTATTTTAACAAGATACTCACATAATTTGCATGTATTCTAAAGTTGGAGAATCTTACTAGTGGTACAATTACTATGATATCAGTGGTATGAAGCATTGGCTTCATATTGTAATTTTGGGGGGGGGGGTCTCATATGAGACCAATGAAATCTGAACATCTAGGAGTAGAACCCAGTGTTAGTATTCTTAAAGCTCCCTGGATGAAACTTTGATAACCACTAATCTAGAATTTAATTGGAAACAGTATATAGTCATTTGTTACTGTACTTCTTGTTTTTTCTTGACCTGCCATGAGTCAGAAAATAGAAAGCTAAGGAAGCTACACACAGTGGATGGATGGGCGGGGAAGATGGTGCAGGGAATGACTAAGCCATATCACTCTCACTTGCTTCATTAGGAGATGCTCACTGAATCTAGGCTGAACATGCAAAACCAATCTGCTGGCATTCCTCTGGGTTCCTGTACGTCTCCTCCATGATGCTGTCTTCTCCCCAACTCTCCTGATTTGAATTGACCCCTTACTTGTACCTTTATGTTCCAGAACTTCCCAACACATAAATCTATCAGAGCACCGGCTAACATGTTAAAATTTATCTACTTGTTTATGTGTTTTTCTTCACTCAGTAGATCACAAGCCCTTCAAGTACAGGGAAAAAGTCTTGTTTGTGGCATCAGCACAAGGAACTTAACAGATACTCACAAGTATTGTTGAATGGTTTATATTTAACACAGAAGAGAAGTGGGAATTACCACTCTGGGGAAAATATACAGTGAGGTTCAAAAATACGGTTAAAATCTATACATAAAAATTTATATATATGTAAGTGTATATGGACATAATGCAAATATGGCAAAATATCAACATTTGTTCAATCAAGGTGAAGGGAATATGGTGTTTATTGTACTCTTCCTTCACCTATTCTCTACCTTTAAATATTTAAAATGTAAAAATTGTGAAAAAAATACGTTTGAAATAGTTTTTGAATTAGATCTCTAAATTGAGAGTTCTCTATTTAAATAAGTGTTAAAATAATAAAAATCACATTTTGGTTGTTTTTATAAATTCTGAAAAATATAATTTTGTTTCCTTAGATATACTTTGATTTCTTTTTTTTTTTACATCTTTATTGGAGTATAATTGCTTTACAATGTTGTGTTAGTTTCTGCTTTATAACAAAGTATATCAGTTATACATATACATATGTTCCCATATCTCTTCACTCTTGCCTTTCCCTCCCTCCCACCCTCCCTATCCCACCCTTCCAGGCGGTCACAAAGCACCGAGCTGATCTCCCTGTGCTATGCGGCTGCTTTCCACTAGCTATCTACCTTACGTTTGGTAGTGTATATATGTCCATGCCTCTCTCTCGCTTTGTCACAGCTTACCCTTCCCCCTCCCCATATCCTCAAGTCCATTCTCTAGTAGGTCTGTGTCTTTATTCCTGTCTTACCCCTAGGTTCTTCATGACATTTTTTTTAATAGTCTCTATTTCCTCATCCATAAACTGAGGATGATACTAATATATAACCCAGAGGTCTGCTCTGAGGACCAAAACTGCTCAAGATGGTAAAGCACTTAGTCAACTTCCTGGTCTATTGAGAGCAGTCATTCAAGAGTGGCTGCTTCTGTTACTACTGTGCCCTTCATCTCTGTCACTCTCTTGGATGACATATTCTCAGTCTTTCCAGGTTTGAATGTGAAGTGTCCCATGAATGTATTCTACACCATTGGAATTTTCCCTAGGAATGTACAAGCCCATCACGTACTACAATTTCTTTCTTTCTTTATCCTTCCTTTTAAAATGTGACTAGAGGATGTGAATAGTTGGATATAGAGTCATACAGTCAGGGGGCATTTGGCCTGAAGGAATCTCAAGCTGCCTGTGCAGACCTTCATGTAGTAAGTAAGGAAACAGACCCAGGGAGGTGGAGCCCAGTTGACAATGCCTGACAAGGTGGCTTTGAAGAAGAAGAGGTCTTTGAGGAAGAGAAGTTGTCTTGCCTCAGGCTGAGTGATGATGGGAAGTTCCCAGGCTGGTTTTATGCACATCCATGGGTCAGTGAGACAATCTGCACTTCTGCAGAAGTCTGTACCAAGCATATTGAAATCTGAGTTTCATATCCATCCTTCTGGCAGAGATATTTCTTTTTCTCTTGAAAGCCATTATCTTGGGTTATCAACATGGTCTTTGTGTTTGGGGTGGGGTGTAGACTGCAGTCAGTTACCCCAGTTGTCTTTCCCTGGCATCCACCCTAGGTGTACCCTAGTAATAAGTTACCTTCTTTAACCAGGTGAGCACCATATCACAGTCACAAATAGAGAACTTAATAGAGACTTGCATACAGAGCAGGTACCCTCAGGCCCTCATGGAGCTTGTGACCTAGCAGGGGAGAGACATTAAACTAACTTACATACAAATTATAGATGTGCTCAAAACTACAAAGAAAAAGTACACTGAGACCTTTAGAGATCATCGTGTCCAGAAATATGTTTTGCCACTCCTTATTTTGAGCTCACCGCAGACATTGCTAATTGGTTATAATATTCTTTACAACAAAACTCAGATATAACTTCAGAATCCTTCTCAACACAACCCTATAGAAATCTATTACCAATCAGTTAGACTTGGCTCTTGAGGCTAACCTTTCTTGCCATATAAGGACTGGCCCATTCCCCAGCCCTCCCTCCCTCATCTTTTTTTAAGGATAAGCACTCTGGCTAAAGGCTGGAAGGCACATTCCTCAAGACTCTAGCCAGAGGCCAGGGTGGATCTAATGTCCAGCTGGTCTGGCTCCCAGTTCAGGACTCGACACACTGTGAATATTCGGTGACAATGTGTCATCAGAAGAGCCTACTCCCAAGCAGTAGAGTCTGTGGCTGCCAGTGAGCCCATCTTAATTTGTTATGTTTTATTCTGAGGTGCAACCTGTATAGGGCATTGCAAGCTGTAATTTATGTTATTTAAAAGCTCTGGTAGGAAAGTTGCTCTTTGTTCTCATGAGTTATTTCTTGAGGAAAATATATGTTTTGTGGAGAACTTGAGGGCAGTCTTAAACTGAAGACATTACCACAAAGGCCTGGTCTCTCATTTTCCTTCCCAGGATTTCTTCTCATGTGCTTAAACGGGTGAGTCAAAAAGAGGTGTTTCCTGCTCCACCAAGATAAAACTGAGAGAGAGAGAGACAGAGAGAGAGAGAGAGAGAGAGCGAGAGAGAGAGAGAGAGAGAGAGAGAGAGAGAGAGAGAGAGAGAGAGAGAGCGAGAGAGAGAGAGAGAGAGAGAGA
>NW_006793488.1:4137017-4164714 GCF_000442215.2 Lipotes vexillifer | reverse complement strand
TTTGCCTTATGTATTGAGGTGCTCCTATGTTGGGTGCATAAATATTTACAATTGTTATATCTTCTTCTTGGATCGATCCCTTGATCATTATGTAGTGTCCTTCTTTGTCTCTTCTGATAGTCCTTATTTTAAAGTCTATTTTGTCTGATATGAGAATTGCTACTCCAGCTTTCTTTTGGTTTCCATTTGCATGGAATATCTTTTTCCATCCCCTTACTTTCAGTCTGTATGTGTCTCTAGGTCTGAAGTGGGTCTCTTGTAGACAGCATATATATGGGTCTTGTTTTTGTATCCATTCAGCCAATCTGTGTCTTTTGGTGGGAGCATTTAGTCCATTTACATTTAAGGTAATTATCGATATGTATGTTCCTATTCCCATTTTCTAAATTGTTTTGGGTTCGTTATTATAGGACTTTTCCTTCTCTTGTGTTTTTGTCTAGAGCAGTTCCTTTAGCATTTGTTGTAAAGCTGGTTTGGTGGTGCTGAACTCTCTCAGCTTTTGCTTGTCTGTAAAGGTTTTAATTTCTCCATCAAATCTGAATAAGATCCTTGCTGGGTAGAGTAATCTTGGTTGTAGGTGTTTCCTTTTCATCACTTTAAATATGTCCTGCTACTCCCTTCTGGCTTGCAGAGTTTCTGCTGAAAGATCAGCTGTTAACCTTATGGGGATTCCCTTGTGTGTTCTTTGTTGTTTTTCCCTTGCTGCTTTTAATATGTTTTCTTTGTATTTCATTTTTGACAGTTTGATTAATACGTGCCGTGGCGTATCTCTCCTTGGATTTATCCTGTATGGGACTCTCTGTGCTTCCTGGACTTGATTAACTATTTCCTTTCCCATATTAGGGAAGTTTTCAACTATAATCTCTTCAAATATTTTCTCAGTCCCTTTCTTTTTCTCTTCTTCTTCTGGAACCCCTATAATTCGAATGTTGGTGCCCTATTCCCATTTTCTAAATTGTTTTGGGTTCGTTATTATAGGACTTTTCCTTCTCTTGTGTTTTTGTCTAGAGAAGTTCCTTTAGCATTTGTTGTAAAGCTGGTTTGGTGGTGCTGAACTCTCTCAGCTTTTGCTTGTCTGTAAAGGTTTTAATTTCTCCATCAAATCTGAATGAGATCCTTGCTGGGTAGAGTAATCTTGGTTGCAGGTTTTTCTCCTTCATCACTTTCAGTATGTCCTGCCACTCCCTTCTGGTTTGTAGAGTTTCTGCTGAGAGATCAGCTGTTAACCTTATGGGGATTCCCTTGTGTGTTATTTGTTGTTTTTCCCTTGCTGCTTTTAATATGCTTTCTTTGTATTTAGTTTTTGACAGTTTGATTAATATGTGTCTTGGCGTATTTCTCCTTGAATTTATCCTGTATGGGACTCTCTGTGCTTCCTGGACTTGATTAACTATTTCCTTTCCCATATTAGGGAAGTTTTCAACTATAATCTCTTCAAATATTTTCTCAGTCCCTTTCTTTTTCTCTTCTTCTTCTGGAACCCCTATAATTCGAATGTTGGTGCGTTTAATGTTGTCCCAGAGGTCTCTGAGACTGTCCTCAGTTCTTTTCATTCTTTTTTCTTTATTCTGCTCTGCAGTAGTTATTTCCACTATTTTATCTTCCAGGTCACTTATCCGTTCTTCTGCCTCATTTATTCTGCTATTGATCCCATCTAGAGTATTTTTCATTTCATTTATTGTGTTGTTCATCATTGTCTGTTTCATCTTTATTTCTTCTAGGTCCTTGTTAACTGTTTCTTGCATTTTGTCCATTCTATTTCCAAGATTTTGGATCATCTTTACTATCATTATTCTGAATTCTTTTTCAGGTAGACTGCCTATTTCCTATTCACTTATTAGGTCTTGTGGGCTTTTATCTTGCTCCTTCATCTGCTGTGTGTTTTTCTGTCTTCTCATTTTGCTTATCTTACTGTGATTGGGTTCACCTTTTTGCAGGCTGCAAGTTCGTAGCTCCCGTTGTTTTTGATGTCTGTCTCCAGTGGCTAAGGTTGGTTCAGTGGGTTGTGTAGGCTTCCTGGTGGAGGGGACTAGTGCCTGTGTTGTGGTGTATGAGGCTAGATCTTGTCTCTCTAGTGGGCAGGTCCACGTCTGGTGGTGTGTTTTGGGGTGTCTGTGGACTTATTATGATTTTAGGCAGCCTCTCTGCTAATGGGTGGGGTTGTGTTCCTGTCTTGCTGGTTGCTTGGCATAGGATGTCCAGCACTGTAGCTTGCTGGTCATTGAGTGAAGCTGGGTGCTGGTGTTGAGATGGAGATCTCTGGGAGATTTTCGCCGTTTGATATTATGTGGAGCTGGGAGGTCTCTTGCGGACCAGTGTCCTGAAGTTGGCTCTCCCACCTCAGAGGCACAGCAGTGATTCCTGGCTGCAGCAACAAGAGCCTTTCGTCCACACGGCTAAAAAGAGGAAAAGGGGGAAAAAACCATAAATCTTGCTCTCAAAGCCCACCTCCTTAATTTGGGATGATTCGTTGTCTATTCATGTATTCCACAGATGCAGGGTACATCAAGTTGATTGTGGAGCTTTAATCCGCTGCTTCTGAGGCTGCTGGGAGAGATTTCCCCTTCTCGTCTTTGTTCTCACAGCTCGCAGGGGCTCAGCTTTGGATTTGGCCCCGCCTGGGCGTGTAGGTCGCTGGAGGGCGTCTGTTCTTCGCTCAGACAGGACGGGGTTAAAGGAGCAGCTGATTCAGGGGCTCTGGCTCACTCAGGCAGGGAAGAGGGAGGAGCTCGGAGTGGGGGGCGGGCCTGCGGCGGCAGAGGCCAGCGTGACGTTGCACCAGCCTGAGGCGCGCCGTGCGTTCTCCCGGGGAAGTTGTCCCTGGATCCCGGGACCCTGGCAGTGGCGGGCTGCACAGGCTCCCCGGAAGGGAGGTGTGGAGAGTGACCTGTGCTCGCACACAGGCTTCTTGGTGGCGGCAGCAGCAGCCTTAGCGTCTCCTGCCCGTCTCTGGGGTCCGCGCTGTTAGCCGCGGCTCGCGCCCGTCTCTGGAGCTCCTTTAAGCAGCGTTCTTAATCCTCTCTCCTCGCGAACCAGGAAACGAAGAGGTAAGAAAGAGTCTCTTGCCTCTTCGGCAGGTCCAGACTTTTCCCGGACTCCCTCCCGGCTAGCCGTGGCGCACTAACCCCCTGCAGGCTGTGTTCACGCCAACCCCAGTCCTATCCCTGCGCTCCGACCGAAGCCCGAGCCTCAGCTCGCAGCCCCGCCCGCCCCGGCGGGTGAGCAGACAAGCCTCTCGGGCTGGTGAGTGCCGGTCGGCCCTGATCCTCTGTGCGGGAATCTCTCCGCTTTGCCCCCCGCACCCCTGTGGCTGCGCTCTCCTCTGCGGCTCCGAAGCTCCCCCACCTCCGCCACCCGCCGTCTCCGCCCGCGAAGGGGCTTCTAGTGTGTGAAAACCTTTCCTCCTTCACGGCTCCCTCCCACTGGTGTAGGTCCCGTCCCTAGCCTTTTGTCTCTGTTTATTCTTTTTTCTTTTGCCCTACCCAGGTACGTGGGGGGTTTCTTGCCGTTTGGGAGCTCTGAGGTCTTCTGCCAGCGTTCAGTAGGTGTTCTGTAGGAGTTGTTCCACATGTAGATGTATTTGTGGTGTATCTGTGGGGAAGAAGGTGATCTCCGCGTCTTTTCCGCCATCTTCCCGGAAGCCCGCTCATATACTTTGATTTCTGAAGAGATTTAGGATTGCTTTTATATTGACCAAGATTATTTGAAATCTAAAGAAATAGCCTGCACATTACTGGTTAAAAAGCTTTTTTATTGTAAGGGAAATGTTGGTTTGGTAGAATTATTCATATTGCCTATTTATGCTTATTTACTTTTCTATATCTGAATTTCTACATTAATCTCACTTGCAAAAAAAGTCATATATAATTTTGAAAATTCATTTTGTTTTTCTTAAATTTTCATTTGGTTACCTATAATGCTTAAGTGTAAAATGGCAATTTAGATGATAAATGATGGTATTAATTTTTCTTTCTGTCATATGAAGCCTATTCATCACCAGAGTGATAATAGTTTAATATAGAATTTCTCCTTTTAAACCTACAAAATAGCTCCTTAAATCAAATTATTTCTGTTTATGTTTTTGTTCTTTGTGAATAGCTAGAATATTTGCATGTAGAATATTTTCATTTATCTATGGAATCTTAATTAGGGACCTTACTAAGTATATTAAAATAGAGGATTTTTGGTTATTTTATTTCTGTGCAATAGGAAATGTGATATTCACCCTCACCTTAAAGTGGGTAAATAATCAGTGCACTTGAACTTTCCATTTAGCTTATTGGGACAGGGTATTTTCAAATATTCATAGCGTAAAATGTAATGCTTTATACAGTTAAGCCCCATCCTGACAGAAGTGATGGAAATCATTAAGTTGTAAAGTTGTAATCCACTGAGCCAGTGACATCCTTTTTGAAAATGAGAGGAGCAGCAGAGATCTCTCTGTAGAAATATGTGGCCAATGTCTAATTCTCACTGAGAATAGAAATTGGGATTTTACCCCATATTTCCTGTTTCTTTTCTTTTTCCTTACTGGTTATTAACCAATGAAGCCATATTATCTCTCAAAAATCGCCCGGTCAATCAAAAGAAGTTTCCTCCAGGTAGCTTATTTTAGTAGTTTTGAAAAAAGCTTTTTCTTATTCTGTAATTTCTTTTTATACACTTCTCTTTATTTCTTGTTTTCTCTATCATGAAGATCAACAGACTTCTTCCTCATATTTGTTTCCATTAATTTGAAAATGGTTCATACATTGGATATTTATTGAGCACTTGTTATATGCCAGGTACTATTCTTGATACAATACATTTTTACGACAGCGAAGATCCATTGTCTTCATGATGCTTACATACCAGTCAGGGGAAGAGAGATGATAGGCAATTCATGGTTCATAGTAAATTACCTGACACTGTGGAAGGAAATACACGCTATGGGGGGATAAAAAGGAACAATCTGAAAGGAATTACTTGGGTGAGTGTACGTATGTATGTGTGGGAGTGCTGAAGAGTAGCTTACGATTTTTAAATGGATTAGTCAGGGTGATTTTCATTGAGGCAGTGATATGTGAGCAAAACCTTGAGGTAGAGTTGGAACATGCCTGGTATGTTCCAGGAACATCAACAAACCAGTATGATATGAGAGAGGGAGAGAGGAGATGAGTTGTCTTTTATCCTGAATGAAATGTGGAACCATTGCATAGCTTAAAAGGACAGCTATGGCTGCTGGTTTGAGAACAGCTAGGAGAGGGGTCAAGATGGAAGCAAGGAGACCAGCTAGTTTATTGTTTCGGGGGGGAAGATGGAAATGGGTTGGACCAGAGGATTAACAGTAGAGGTGGTGAGAAGTTATAGAATTGTAGATATATTTTGAATATGTAAGACAACAGGATTTCCTGAGACAGAATGTGAGGTATAAGTGCAATAGAGGGTCAAGAAAAATACCTGGGTTGTTAAACAGCTCCTTTGACTCTTCTTCTGTGAGCCTGAATTACCCAGGAAGATTCTTCTTATGCTTGTGGAAAATGTTTCCACACCTTCAATACTTCCTATGGCTGTTTTCTGAAATTCTTCTATTTTTTTTTTAACATTCTATTAAAATGTTCTAATAAATATGGGAAAACAATTCCCATAAAGAAGTTACACAAGGGTAATCAAGAGGAAACTGGTTTCAGTTGATGAAAATTTGCAGAGAGATAAGCACCATGTTCTCTGACAGGTAAGTGAAGAGAAGAAAAGGGGCCCATTTTGTTGGCAACTTCAGTTGTTGTGGAAATGGCTCTGTATCTTTGAGCATCATCAGAAATGATCTCAGGTAGCATTAACCTTAATAAACACCTGACCTTAGTCTGGACCTTCCTTTTAAGGACCCCCAGGCCCAGCCCTTACATTCTCATCTATACTATGACTAATTGTATTAAAGTCATGACTCTCATGGGTTTTCCCCATGTAATAGAAGTCATTTCGTAAATGTCTTCAATCCCACCTATGAGAGACTATGGGAGATTTGCAATATTCTATACCTGACCGTATGGCATTTCCAACCTCAAGGCTGTAATATTTGTCATCAAAAGTGCATTCATTTTACCAAGCACCTGTTTTAGAAATATGAATGTGAATGATGTTATGGAATAATTTTAGTAAAATGTGAATTTTGAGTTTGTTTAAGCATATTTCTTCCACAAACTAAAACATGTAGAAATACACAAAGCACACACACGGATACACCTCAGACATCTCCCAGGTAGCATTAACCTTGAAGGTTGTCTTTTCCTATTCTTTGAGTTTGTGATTTTTTTTCTACATTAAAGAAAAAAAAACCCAACTCATCTCTTTCAACATCCCAGATGAATCTAAGCGTTTTGGTTCAAGTCGCCAAGCATATACAAAAGGAAAGCACTATTTATACTTGAAGACCTTAAATGGAAATTGCCAAATCCAGGTCCTTTTGGTGCCAGTAGTGACTGTTGTAGTAGCTTTAAATGTTGCTGCAATTTCCAAAACCCTCGGCTGTTGGGCAAAGTTGTGAGCACAGGTGAGAAAGTCACCAGAGTATTTCGAGCAGTGATACAGAAGTTAACTGAAGAAGGAGGCTACACATTGGACCTAATTTTCAAATTTGATGAAACAGGTTTATCTACTATAGATGCATATGCTTTGAAGGACCTTCATCTCCAAGACAGGAAAACATGCCCCAGGGTTTAAGGCTGCAAAAGGTTGTTGAACTGTGATGTTTGTGCCAACTCCCAAGCGAGATCAATGGGCTACATCTGTCCACATCTGCTGTTACAACTTTCTATTTCAGATCACCTTCCTTCCACCACTTTGAAATAATTCACAGGCTGCAACTCTTCCCAGCCCAAGTCCACAGCAAACTTCAACTCTTTTCCAAGGTAAAGTGTCATATTTATTGTAGCATTTGTGCATTGCTTAACCATTGAACCTGTAGGAAACCCTGCTACTGTTACTAGGTTCCTATCTTTTTTTTTCCTATGAGTCACTGATTAACATTTTTTTTGTGTTGTGTCCCTAATCCCATTTTACCCATAAATCATGCTCTTTTTTTTTCTCATAGCATAATGTGATGATTTTTAGGAATGTATATATGGCATTACTGCAGAACTGACAGTATGGGACAAGAGCATATTTTTTTCTTGAAACAGAATGACTGTGTTAGCTGTTAAGAACTGATCTTTCAAATCGTTTGGTATGCATGGTCGAGTAGTCTCTATCTTCTGGGTCAGTTACAGAATTATAGAATGACATGGGATTTTTAGAAGTTATTTAATTAAAGTATGTCATTTAATGGAGAAACAGAATCTGAGAGAGGTCAAATGACTTGAGTAAAGTTACCTGGCAAGACAGTGACAGATCTAGGATTAGAGTCTGGGTCTCTTGATTCCTAGTTCAGTGCTCTTTCTTGTTCAGATTGGTTTAATGCTGTGGTTCTGACAGGCTAGTCTTTGAACCAGTAGCATCAGTATCACCTCCAAACTTGCTAGTGGTGTAAATGCAGTGGGCCGGCCCAGCAGCCCTCTAGGTGATTTGAATATACACTAAAGTTTGAGAGCCACTGGTTTAGATTACAAACCACCCATATCTCTGTGACCCAGGAGACAAAAGAATAATAGAAACTGGATCTAAATTATTTAGCACAGTTTGAAAAGGTTACATTATTTTTGTGATTTTCATAGATTCAAGAGAAGTATTTTAAAAATACAGACAGTTCTAAGGTTTTGGTTTTATCCATTGAAACAAGTATATACAGCACACACACACAAAATAAGGCAGATTCTAGATAATAACCTCCCTTTAGATAGTATTCAGAGGATAGAAAAAGTGACTTTTCTTAACAGCTTGTTAAAAGTAAGCCACCAAAAAACCCACATATATATGTGAAAATCTATATATGTGAAAATCTGTTTGTGTGTGTGTGTGTATAGTTATAATATTGGGAATAACAAAATAGCAATCAAAGAAACAGTTTACTCAGACTGAATATTTTGTAGTTTACTGTGAACTAGAAAGATAGAGTTCTAATAGTTTTGAACTTTCTTTCCTATTTTCCCAACTGACCACTGGATATGAAGTTATGTGAACCAGGAAGATGGGGGACATTTCCTTAAGTTCTTTACAATCTGTGGAATTTTCAGCGCTATTTTTCGTTTGTAAATATTAATGTTTTGGGCCAGTTTAGAACTTTAACTGGGGAACTTAGGCACATGAATGTTAGTCAAAAATTCACTTAGGAATCAATGTAAGAGGTTTTAGCTTTCCCTTAGTTAAAAGACACATTTTTCAGTCATAATAAATTTTTTATTTGCTTTTCCCCACTTACCTCACATGGAGCAACTCTAGGCCTTAATGCCTGTCAAAGATGCTAAGTGACAGGTGAGCAACTCAGCTAAGAGTGTGGTCTAGGCAGTGAAGGCACACTGGCCTTTGAAACCTGGATCACAGCTTCCTAGGTGGCCTTGGGCATGTCACCTAACTTCTTGGGACTTTCAGTGTCCTTATCTGTAAAGTGGGGATAATGTAGCCCTCCCTTATGGGTTGTAGTGAGGATGAAATGATATCATACATGTAAAGCCTCAGTCCCTAATCAATCACCATGTTGTTAACACTTACATTTCCAATGAGTTTGAATTTTTTTTCCACCTCTGTCTAATTTTTTGAGGGATCTCAGGCTTTGGTCAACTTCTCAGTGGTTTCTTTATGACTAGTTGTGTCATTTTTATCTCATTGGTTGTGCCTTTCTATTTGAAGTTGCTATTATTTATGTGCTAGTTATTTTTCCCCCTGGCTGTAATTTCCTTAGGGACTGGGATCATTGTCACCCACTGCATTGGCACAGTGTCCTTCATATACTAGGTGCCCAATAAATATGGTGGAATGATTGAGAGAATAAACAAGTGAACAGTTCAGGTAGTGGGCACACTGAATAAGTAATATTTGCTTCTTTTGGTAACAAAAATATCCTTTCATGACATTAATTCCCCTTTACTTGTGAATCAACCTATATTTTGTTCCTGGATACCTGACGAAGAAATGTAAACCCACACCGATGTGTTTATTGATACGTAAAGCCCATGTCAAGTTGAATCTGAAGTAAAATGAAGGATAGAAGTGTGACCGTATAAACAAATGGTGCTTGTTGTTTCATGTGAACACCTATAATCCAGAAATGCATGCCAGGGGCTGTTGAAATATGCTATGCATATTTCCAGAAATGTACAGTTTCTGGAACTGTACATGTGACAAGATTTATATACCAATGTTCTCAATCAGATTCTAGGGATCAATTAATCACACTATCAATAACACAGAAACAGGTGTGCTTTCTAAAGGCTTGTGCTTGCTAAAGGCAGTCTTTTCCTCCCTACTGGTACTACCTTGTAAATGCGGTTTGGAAGTTTTCTTCTGTTTGGTGCTAGGAAAATTGAAAGCTGAATTCTTGCTAGGATAAAGCAGGTATGGGCTTGTATTCATTGACCCTATGACTTTAATCACAGTCACTAGTGTAGTGCTTTGTGGGCTCCATTAGGGAAAGTTCATTTTAATGATGAAAATGGCAAGGCTTAGTGGTAGAAGGAACAGCTGGGCCGCCCTGAACAGGCACTAAAAGGACCTTCACTGCTCTGGGTAGGACATATTTTAATGGTCTGTTTAGTTTAGCTGGTGAATACAATATGGCCTTTCTATGAGTTTTTGGTTCAAGAGATATATATATATATATATATATACTTTTTTTTCCTCATATTTCTCTTGAGTTTTTATTAAAAGGTTAGTAAAAGACTAATAAAAGCATGTAGGATGGTAGGGATCTGCAGATAAGAGATGACAATGAATTTCTGGAAAAGGAAAAATGGTTGAACCGCATTGGTTGATGAAGCAGGACCAAAAAAGTGCTCACCTGGAGGAAGTGGCAGGGGGAGAGGGAACCAGTAGATCCAGCAACACCCCAGGGAGTTAGCCAGTAGAAGAGAGCAGAATTGCAAATACAAGGTCTATTTGAAAGTTGAGAACAAAACCAGAGTTCTCCCCTGCCACCTCTTTTTCTCCTTCACACACAATGCTTACTCTTGTATGTAAAGGGGTATGGGGAGGGGGTCTTCAGGCACAGATAGAGCCAACTCATAGATTATTAAAAATAATTTGATGATTCCATGAATTGTAACACAAGTCCTTCCATTTTCATTTCTTTATTTATATGAACAATGTTTTTCAATGTGTATATCCAGAAAAATAGCAACCAAATTGAGGCTGAAATATATGTCAGTAATATTCTAAACAAATGTGCTGATTGAACAAAAACATCCCACACATGGCTGCTGCTTATACCTGTACAGATGCACTACTTCAAGGATGATGCTCACGCAGGCTTTGGGTTGAATGGCGCCCCCTGCGGTTGTGCAGGACGTAAGATGCTGAACTGAACGGAGGGGCCCTGTATCATTCCTTTTATTTAGGGGCACTTTTACGTTTTGTGTTTGATAATTATGTATCAATAGTTGTTACATGCTGTATTTATACTTCTGCTCAATTGTGAACTAATTATAGCTTAATTGAGAAGAAAAAGTTAATAAAGGATTCTAGGATTATAGAATGCAGAACAAAGTATAATTTCAATTTATATATATTTTTGTTGCAGATGAATATAGAGTGTTCAACAAAATATATGTTTATTCAAGCACCAATATATAACAAATGAGAATATAACAATAAATTTCCGTAGGGGAAGTGAAATAGAAATAGGAGTCCAAGTTGAAAAAGGAATGTTACAAGTTATCAACAATAAAGAAGAGCTAGTTCATGTATTTTGAAAATGGGCAATAGAGGGTATCAAATATTGCATTTAGATTCCATTGGATACATTTATGAGATCTGTAAAAGTGATGTAACAGTTATTTAAAAATTTCAGTATTTACAGTATACCAGAAATTACATTTGTAGCAAGTGTTTATGATGAAACATTTTGTATGTGAACCCAAAGTCATCTAAAGGATACATAGTTTTTCAGAGTTCTTTGTGGGGATATGACAACAAACAAAACATAATTAAAATCCTTGGAATGGTGGACAGTCAGGCATTTATCAACAGGAGGAAACTGAAGAGATTCTTCTTTAAATGTTTTGAAGCAGTTGTCTGAGAATATTTGGACAAGTTTTACAGATCCTGGGGCTTTATGCTCACATGTAAGAGGGCAGTTTAATGGCTGCCTCCTTATCTTTCTATCCTGAAATTATGGCTGTCTACCTTAAAAAGAGGTTGCACTCGCATACATAAGAATTTGTTAGCCTTTCAATTCTCTTGTACTTAAATGTAGATGGTCAACCAAGGATTGTCAAATATTTGAGGAAAAACAGCAGTATGAAATGGAAAGACCGTGAAAAGCAAACTAAAAAACTTATCCTGAGCAATGGAGGCAATTAAGATAGTGGAGAAATTACAACAAAACAAATCAAAACAAACTCTCCTTGGAGAAATTAAGGAAGGTGTTGCATTGCTAAAACAATAATAGGATGCCAAAAAAAATAAAAATCAGATAACAAAAAGAACTCTTAGAAAACAAAAAGAACTCTTAGAAATTAAGTCTAACTGGAAATAAAAAAAAAGGCTCAATAAAAGAGTTGTAAGACAAAGTTAACGAAATGTTGCAGGATGTAGGAAAAAAAGCTATCAAAGATTTAGAAAATATGGGAAAGATAGTTAAATGAAGCAGAGATTCCACCCAGGGAATCAAATATTTGATGAATTGAAGTTTCAGAGAAAGAGAGGAACAAAAAAGAAGATTGATGGGGAAGTGAGAATCGTAAACATTAGATGAAAGGGCCATTTAACCTTGATGCCAAATCCGTTCTCCTTTGAGTAGCACAGGGGTCATGACATTGTAATAAGAGGAAAAGTAATTTATCGACCAACATAGTCATGCCATAAGTTTTATTAATACAGTCACAATTATAAAGCTTATCAGGTTTTGGTTGTTAGAATCAATTTATAGACAAAGCAAAAAAAGTGCTATAATTATTATGGTTATAACAGAATGTACATTTCCATTCTTGAAAAAAAGTGAAGGTGTAGTTGAAAGAGATTTGGAGATAAAAGATTGGAAGAAAGGTGTAGGAGGGATGTGGACCCTAAGATGCTCATCTTATAAAAGTAGGAAATGGTGAGATACTCTTCATATGTTATGGAATACTAGAGGTTCAGTATTATTCAGTGTAACCATTAGAAGGTATGACAATCGTGGAATCCAGTTAACGTCCATAATTTGAAGTGATGCAGAGAGAAGGGGAAGGAGAAGAGTATAAATGAGACACATTTTCATCATGCACAGCATTACTAGTTTGCTAGGGCTGTCATAACAAAGTACCACAAGGAGAATCTGTTCCACTCTTTTCTTCTAGCTTCTGGCAGCTTTAGGTGTTCCTTGGCTTGCAGACGGCGTTCCTCCTGTGTCTTCACATAGTCTTCCCTCTATGCATAGCTGTCTGTGTCCAAATTTCCCTTGTATAAAGGTACTCCAAGGTTTCTGTCCCCTGGATATTGAATCAAACACTAATATAGGTACTGCTGTGAAGTGATTTTGCAATAATTAAAAGTCCCAAGTCGGTTGATTGTAAGATACAATCCAGGTAGGCAAATCTAATCACATGCGCCGTTTAGGAGCAGAAGGTTTTCTCTGGCTGGTTGTAGCAAGTGGAAGGCAAAGAGATTCAAATTATGAGAAGGATTCGATATACGATTGCTGTCTTGCAGACAGGAGGGCCACATGATAAGGAATGTGGTTGCCTCTAGAAGCTGAAAATGGTTTCCAACTGACAGCCAGCAAGAATTCAGGACTTCGGTCCTACGGGTGCAAATAACTGAATTCTGACATTAATGTGAATAAGCTTAAAAAAGGACCTCAAACCAGATGAGAATATAGCCAGCTGACATCTTGATTTCAGTCTAAGCAGAGAACCCAGCCATGCCATGCCAGATTTTTGATCTATAGTAATAAATGGATGCTGTTTCAAGCTGCTGAGTTTTTGGTGATGGTTATGTCACAATGAAAAACTAATACAGGTATCTTTTTTTTTTTCTTTTTGCGGTACGCGGGCCTCTCACTGTTGTGTCCTCTCCCGTTGCGGAGCCCAGGCTCCGGACACGCAGGCTCAGCGGCCATGGCTCACGGGCCCAGCCGCTCCGTGGCATGTGGGATCTTCCCGGACCGGGGCACGAACCCGTGTCCCCTGCATCGGCAGGTGGACTCTCAACAACTGCGCCACCAGGGAAGCCCACAAGTATCTTTTAAAGAGCAGAAAATTTTAATCTGAAGGCCAATTTTCCCATTTTTTCAAATCTTCCCGGCCCGGGGCACGAACCCGTGTCCCCTGCATCGGCAGGTGGACTCTCAACAACTGCGCCACCAGGGAAGCCCACAAGTATCTTTTAAAGAGCAGAAAATTTTAATCTGAAGGCCAATTTTCCCATTTTTTCAATGGATCATTCTTTTGGTGTTATACCTAATTGTAAATAGGACAATGTCACAAACATTTTCTTTTATGTTTTCTTCTAGAATTTTTATAGTTTTAGCTCATACACTTAGATCTATGATCAATTTTGAGTTAATTTTTGTGGATGGTATTAGGTAAGGATCCCTATTAGTTCCCTTGGGCTGCCATAACAAAAGACCATGACAGACATTTATTCTCTCCCAGTTCTGCATTTAATTTTTCAGTTACTTCAGAAGTCTGCAATTAAGATATCAGCAGGGCTATGCTCCCTTCAAAGCCTCTAGAGAAGAATCTTTTCTTGCCTCTTCTGGTTTCTGGTGGTTGCCAATAACCCTCCGTGTTCCTTGGCTTGTGGCAGCATAACTCCAATCTCTCCCTGAACCTTCAAATGGACTTCTTCATTGTGTCTCCATGTGTGCTCTCTCCTCCCCCTTATAAGGATACCCGTTGGCTTTAAGGCTCACCCTGATCCAGTGTATCCTCATCTTAACTAATTATATCTGCGAACACCTTATTTTCAAATAAGGTCACATGCTGAGGTTCCAGGTGGACATGAATTTTGGAGGGACACTGTTCAACCCAGTACTGGATATAAGTTCATTCTTTTGTTTTGTTGCTGAATTTGGTTTACTAATATTTTGTTAAGGATTTTCACATTTATGTTGATAAAGGGTATTGATCTGTAGTTTTCTTTCCTTGCAGAGTCTTTACCTGGCTTTGGTATCATAAAACAAAATTGGCAACTGTTCTTTCCTCCTTTATTTTCTGAAAGAGTTTGTGAAGAATGGTTACTATTTGAATATTTGATCAAATTCAGTCCACTGATGTCATTTGGACCGGGGCTGTTTTTTTTTTTTTTTAATGGGAATATTTAAAATTACTAATTTAAATTCTTTACTTCTTTACTTGTTTTAAGTACACTGAATTTCTATTTTTTTTCTTGAACCAAGTTGGGTAATTTCTAGATATTTGCCCTTTTTCTCTAAGTTTTCTAATTTATTAGTATAAGGTCATTCAGAAGGTCATTCAGATTAGGGTCTGTAGTGATGTCCCACTTGCATTGCTAATTCTTATAACTTATGTCTTTTCTCTTTTTTTCTTGGTCAGTCTGGTTTAAGTTGTATCAATTTTGTTGATCTTTTAAAAGAACCGACTTTTGGTTTCAATAAATTTCTCTATTGTTTCTCTTTTTTATTGATTTTCACTTTAACTTAAATTTTTCCTTTTTTTTCTGTCTTTGAATTTAACTTGTTACTCTTTTTTTAGTTCATTAAAGTGAAAATGTAGGGCTCCCCTGGTGGTGCAGTGGTTGAGAGTCCACCTGCCGATGCAGGGGATGCGGGTTCATGCCCTGGTCCGGGAAGATCCCACATGCCGCGGAGTGGCTGGGCCCATGAGCCATGGCAGCTGAGCCTGTGCGTCCGGAGTCTGTGCTCTGCAATGGGAGAGGCCACAACAGTGAGAGGCCCACGTACAACAACAACAACAACAACAAAAAAGTGAAAATGTAGATTAATGATTTAAGACCTCCTTTTATAGTGCAGCTATTTTAAGCTATAAATTTCTCTTTAAACACTGTTTGCTGTATCCCATGTTTTTTGATATCTTGTGTTTTCATTTTAGTTCAGTTAAAATTATTTTTTAAGTTCATTTGCAGTTTCTTCTTTGAACCTTGAGTTATTTAGAGTGGGTTGTTTCATTTTCAAATATTTATGGAGTTTCAATTTTTGTTGTTTTTGATTTCTAATTTAATTCATTTGATGTCAGAGAACATACTTTGAATTACTTTAATTCTTTAACTTTTTGATACTTATTTTATGGCCTAGCATGTGGTATCTCCCAGAGAGTATTCCATGTGCACTTAAAAAATGTTTATTCTGCTGTTGTTGGTTAGATGTTCTCATAAAACTCAGGTAAGTCAAGTTGGTTAGTAGAGGTATTCTTCTATATCCTCTTTGATTTTCTTTCTATCCTATCAGTTACTGAGAGTGTCTGATTATGTTGTTGAATTATTTCTTCTTTCGCTGTCAGTCTCATTTCATGGATTTTGATGCTCTGCTGTTAGGTCATTATTTTTTCAGATATCTTTTCTACCCCTTTATATTTCTTATCTCTTCCTAGGACTCTCATTACATGTATGCTGCTTATGCTTGATATCTCATAGGTCTCTGAAGCTCTGTTCATTTTTCTCCACATTTTTCCTTTCTCTTCTTCAAATTGGATAATTTCTATGGATATATCTTTAATATTCTTAATTCCTTCTCTACTATCTCATTTCATGAGCTGTTGAACCCATTTAGTGAATTTTTCATTGTAATCATTATGTCTTTCAATTCTGTAATTTCCATCTGACCATTTTTATAGTTTTTTTTTAAGATTTCTTATATTTGAGTCTGTTAATACATTTTCCTTGAATTTTTTAGCCATGGTTTCTTTGAATTCTTTGAACATTTTATAAAAAACGCTTTGAAGTCTTTGTCTACTGAATACAACTTCCTTACCCGCTCAGAGTTAATTTTTGTTGACAGCTTATTTTCCTGAATATAGGTCACACTTTTCTATTTCTTCACCGTCCTATAAATTTTTGTTGAAAACCTGAATCTTAGATAATATGGTGTAGCAAATATGATTTTGAGTTTTTGCCTTGAGGATGACTGTTGCTGCTGTTTTGTTTTCGTTGTTTGGCTTGTTTTCATTTATTTTGTTTTTAGTAATGTTTCTGAACTTAATCTGTTGAATCTGTCTTCCCTGTGGTGTGTGGCTGCTTCTTTCTCTGCTCAGTTTTTTAAAAACTTTAATAAACAGTCTTAGCTTGGCTTTATAGAGGCTCCTCCATGTCTGCATAGCACGGTGGTCAACCAATGATGGTCCACAGACACCTTGAGTCTGTAAGATCTCCCTCCTCTGCTGATGGATCTGAGTGTGGGGCTGGGAACATGTTTAAAATTCCGTTTTCAAAAATTCACAGACTTACTTTCTGCCAGGTCCTCCTGGGTCTTTCCTGCAGATCTGCATAGCATCCAAGTCAGCTGGGGATGTGCAGGTAGCTTGGATATTCTTGAGTCTTCCCTGCACATGTGCGCAGCCTCCCGGTCAACAGGGATCTGTGGAGTACCCATTTAGCCCTTCTTTGGCTCTCTCAACTCCAGGATCTCCTTGTCAATTTTCTGATGAGTTGAATGGTCTACTGCTCACCCCAAGTGGGACTGCAACTCAGGGTAATAGAGCCATGGGCTGTCATCACTTGTTTCCCACTGATTTTGCTACTCTCACTCACAGTGTAACTGAGTATGGGTTTTCTGTCCTCAGCACCAAAATCCCCTTCCACAACAGTGAAACTGCTGGTTTTTATTGCCAGTCCTTCCTTGGAAGCACTACTTCATTGGCCCAGCTGGAGTGGTGTGAGGGGGCACTGCAGATATTGGAGCAACCTTGGTCAAGGATGTACCCACAGTACTTTCCTTAATTTCTGCAGTTTTCCACAAATGCATGTTTTTCCATCTGTTGTTTGCCTCTGGTCTTTTTCCAGAGACTGAATTTCTTGTTTCAGATCTTTCCCCCTTCCAATGTTAGATTGTTTCTTGGGGGCTAGGATTTGACTATCTCTTCGTTCTGCCATATCCATATCCCTCATCATCATTTTTGAAAGATATTTTCCTTGGGTATAGAATTTTTAAACTTAGTGTTGTTTATCTTTCTGCACTTTAAAGATGTCTGTCCACACTCTTCTGGCTTGCAGAGTTTCTGATGAGAAGTCTATTATAATTCTTAACTTTGTGTGATATGCCTGTTTTCTCTGATTAGCTTCAAGATTTCTTCTTTGCTGTTGGTTTTCAGTGGTTTGTATATGATGTGTATACATGTGTGTGTTTTATCCTACTTGGTGTTTTCTGAACTCCTTTGATCTCTGCTTTGGTGTCTGTAATTAATTTGCGGGAATTTTTAGTCATTATTCTTTTGATGATTTTTTTGCCTATCTGTCTTTTTTTTCTATATTCAAAATTACAGGTGTGTTAGTCCATTTGGAATTTTCCTACTACTTTTGGATACTCTGCTCTATTTTGTTTTGTTTTGTTTTGTTTTTTTGCTGTCTTTTTATCTTTCTGTTTTAATTTGGGTAATTTCTGTTGCTGAGAGATTGAGTTCAACTGATTTTATTCTCAGTTGTACTGAGACTACTAATAAGTCTATTGATGGCATTCTGCATTTCTCTTACCATATTGTTCATTTCTACATTTCCATCTGATTCTTTATTATTCTCTCTGCTGAAATTCCTCATATATTCATTATGTTGCCCACCTTTTATATTAGAGCTTTTAACACATTAA
This sequence comes from Lipotes vexillifer, assembly GCF_000442215.2. Taxonomy (NCBI): domain Eukaryota; kingdom Metazoa; phylum Chordata; class Mammalia; order Artiodactyla; family Lipotidae; genus Lipotes; species Lipotes vexillifer. The sequence continues at coordinate 4,146,893 of NW_006793488.1, read as the reverse complement.
TTACATGTTTTATTCCATCTTTATTGAGATATAATTGACATATAACACCATGTAGTTTTAAGGTATACAGAATGATGGTTTGATATACACAGATTTTGCAAAATGATTACCGCAGTAAGGTTAGTTAACACATCCATCACTTCACATACTTACCTTTTTTTGGTAATGAGAACTTTCAAAATCTACTCACTTAAGTTTCAAGTAAAAAAATACATTACTGTATTTTTACCATGTACTGTATATTTACCAGTACTGTATATTTACCATGCTATAAGTTAGATCACATAACTTATTTAGTTTAGAACTGGAAGTTTATACACTTTGACCACCTTCAGCCATTTCCCCGACATCCATACTTCCACCCCAGCAGTGACAAATCTACTTTCTGTTTCTGTGGGGTTTTTTTTTTTTCCAGATTCCATATGTAAATGAGATCATACATTATTTGTCTCTGTCTAAATTTCCTTCCTTTTTATGGTTGAATAATATTCCATTGCATATATGAGCCACATCTTCCTTGTCCCTTCGTCTATTGATGGACATTTAGGTTGTTTAGATGTCTTAGCTATTGTAAATAATGCTGCAGTAAATATGGGGTTGCAGATGCTTCTTTGACATAGTGATTTAGTTTCCTTCAGATATATACCCAGATGTGGGATGGCTGGATCATATGGTAGTTCTATTTTAATTTTCTGAGGACCCTCCATACTGCTTCCCATAGTGGCTGCACCAATTCACATTCCCACCAACAGAGCACAAGGGTTCCTTTTTCTCCACACCCTCACCAACACTTGTTATCACTTGTCATTTTGATAACAGCTTATCAAACAGGTGTGAGGTGATACCCCACTGTGGTTTTTTAAAAATTTATTTATTATTTATTTATTATTTATTTTTGGCTGTGTTGGTTCTTTATTTCTGCACAAGGGCTTCCTCTAGTTGCGGCAAGTGGGGGCCACTCTTCATCACGATGCGCGGGCCTCTCACTGTCACGGCCTCTCTTGTTGCAGAGCGCAGGCTTAGTAGTTGTGGCTCACGGGCCTAGTTGCTCCACGGCATGTGGCATCTTCCCAGACCAGGGCTTGAACCCGTGTCCTCTGCATTGGCAGGCGGATTCTCAACCACTGCGCCACCAGGGAAACCCCCTCACTGTGGTTTTGATTTGCAGTTACCTGATGATTGGTGATGTTGATCCCCCTTTCATGTACCTGTTGGTCATTTGTATGTCTTCTTTAGAAAAATGTATATTCAGGTTTTTTTCTCATATTTTAATTGATTTTTTTTCACTATTGAGTTACATGAGTTCCTTATATAATTTGGATATTAACCCCTTATCAGATATATGACTTTCATGCAATCCAGTAGGTCACTGGCTGTGGTTTGCTGTTGGGGGTGATTGCTAATTTGGCTCTCTGGTCAGGTGGGGCCTCCAGCTGTACCTATAGTTGAGTTGGCTTGGAGACCATGCTCTACAGTTAGACAAAGTTGCTGTCTGTAATCCAGGGTTGGGTGGGATCGCAGGCTATATGCTCTGTGACTCCATGCCTGGGCAAAGCCACAGTCTGTGTTCAGCAATCAAGCAGGGCCATATGCTGGGCTCCACTGCTGAGTGGGGTTGTATGCTGGACTCTGAAGCTGAGCATTACTGTAGACTGGGCTCTGAGGCTGCTCTGGGTCACCATTCAGGCTCCGTGATTATGCAGGGTCAGGGTCAACAATTGGGCAAGGCTACTGTCTTGGGTCGCTGCCCATATAGGTTATAGGATGTGCTTTGCACCTACTGGGCATCTGTGGCCATGCTTCCCGATGGGCCAGGACTGGAGGTTATGCTCGGAAGTTGGGTGGGACTGCAAGTTTGTACCCTTGCTTGGTGGGCCATAGGATGTGCTCCATGGACACTTAGCTCTTTGGCTTTGGATTCGAACAGACAGAACTGTCAACTGAGATTTCTGCCCACATGGGGCCACCAGCTTGGCTCTGAAGATGGGCAGAGCTACTAGCTGGGATCTCTGCTTGGACAATGTGGTGAGCAGGAACCTGGTGTCAACAAGATCAACAAGATCTGAGCAGTGGTTGCTATAAGCTCTGACACCTTCTCCATCTCTATTTGATCCCCAGTGGTTGAGCTCCAAAGGTTCCCCCAGTGATTCCCATGAGGTCAGACCCAAGTGGGTCTCACAGGAAACATCCCTCAATGCTGGGGAAGCTGAATATCCACCTTGGGTTCTCTTTTTCATACTGGGGAAACTGTAGGCCCAGGGGTGCCCTCGGTTAAGCATTGTGTCAGCCTGGGGGAGGGTGGATGCAGTCAGTGAAACTGCTCCTCTTGTCTTTGTAATGCTGTCCTTCTGGATCTCTGTTGTCCAGGGGTATATTTCAGCCTCACCCTCTGTGTTTTGGGATCTTCACAGTGGTGTCTGGTCCATGGATAGTTGCTATCTTCTTGTAAAGGAGAACTGAACTCAGGAATCACCTATGTTGCCATCTTGATGACGTACGTCACTTTATCTAGTTATATTATTTCAAATTCTCTCTCTGGTAGTTCTGACATCTGGGTCAGACCCAAGTCGGCTTCTGTTGATCACTTTGTCTTCTTGGCAGGGTGTTTTGTTTTTCTTTGCTTTTTCACTTGTCACCTAACAGTGTTTGAAAGCTGGTTATCTAGGGTAGAACAGTAGAGACTGAAGTAGATATTATTCATGCCCAGAAATGGCATATCTTTTATTTTGTTAGTCTTTCCATGTGGGAGGTTGATCTGTCTCGTGAGTACTTGAACTGGGCTTGGTTAGGGTTAGGGTTATCATCAGTGTACCACAGACTTAGCTCCTGTCTTAGTCTTAGTTTTAACTTGTGCTTAGAATGATGGCTGGTTTTCAGAGAAGGTTCCTCAATGTCTGCTCAAGCCTCAAGTTTAAGGTTTTCCATTGTGACTGCACTTGAGGGAGCATCAGTCTCCATAGTCTCCGCTCTCCCAGGTGTACACTGATGTTACTTGCTGCTCAGTGCCTGGTAGCCTCATGGTAAGCTGAGCAGGTATTCTTCTCAGGAAGGAGCTGTGTCTCTGTGCCCCAAGGATGGGGTCATCTCAGATCCTGCCCCTCTTTCTTAGGTAGGAGACTTTTAAGAGTTTGGTCCAGGATGTTTTCTTGCCCCTACTCCAGGGCTAGAGGGTATTTTTGTGTTCTCTTCTCTCAGCTGCAATGGGTCTTAACCTTGGCTGGGGGCAACAGGGTTTACTGACATTCTCCGGAAAATGAAGGCTTTTGTTCCTGAAGGGAGATAAAGGTGGAGTATCCAGGTGGGCCTTTGCATTTTTCTACAGTGGCTCTATTCCATCACAAGAGAGGTTTTCTCTGATTCTCAACGGCAGCTTTATTGACATTTTCGATTTGATAGTTCTTTGTTGTAGGGACTTATTCTATGTATTGCAAAATGTTTAGTAGTGTTCCTGGCCTCTAACTACTGGGCACCAGTAGCATCCTTCCAGGTATGGAAATAAAAAATGTCTCCAGACATTGCCAAATATCCTCTTGGAGGTATAATGGCCCCCTAATTAGAACCGCTGCTCTGAACTCTCACCTTGCACCCAGTTTTCTCCTGAGAACCCAGGAGGTCCATGGAGAAGAGCCTGTGAACATTTGTGAATTGCCCTTGTGTCTGAAGATCCCACAAATTCTATATTCTCACACTAGGTCACATTCAGACCTGGTTAACAATTTCAGAAGTTTGTTAAAAATGTTTAGCTGAATTCTCCTTACTGGCTTCTAAGGGGTTCTGTGTCCGCTCCAGTAAGCAAGTGCTTGCAGCTCCTTAGAGGCATTGCTCTTTCCTTAGGTTTTGGATTAGTTGGTTATGCTGTGACTTTGAGCTCCCTGGTGGGTTTCATAAAAGTTGTGAATTTGCAGACATTCAGGATTTTTTTTTTTTTTTTTGCTTTATGTTTGGCAACACCACCTTTTCCAGCTTTCTATACCTTAAGTGGAAGCTGGAAGTCTGGCATATATAATTTTTAAATTTTCTCAACTATTATGCAGAGAAATTGGAGACTTTCAGAGGTTGAGCAACTTCCGCATGTGCAAGAGATGTGCACCAGTGTCTTTCTAGGTGTAAACACAAGTTTATTCCACAGTGTTATTCTGACTCTTTATTTAAGTGATAGTGTGTTAGGTTTAACTAGTGACTTTCCCAGGTAGGTTTTATATTCCCCTTTTTAGTTATGCTCTAATACAGATTTAGATTGTAGTACAGAAAACTACTGGGCAGAATGAGAGAGGAGTACTAGTAGACCAGTTTGTTATTATGGGTGTCAGCCTACTCTCATGTCTCTCTCAGAGGTGTCAAATTCAGATGTCTGTAGAGGCCAGGCAAGAAATATAAATGAGTGAAGTGTGCTGGGTCTGTGATCACTGTCATTTTCCTTGACACTTGTGGCTTTACTTTTGAGAGTGGCAGGGATACAGAGAAGTATTTCTTTATAAGAAAAACAGCAGAGCAAGCAGAATGATATGTGAGTACTTTGTCTCTCTCTCTGCCTAAGGACTGGCAGAATTTATTTGACCTGCACTTTTTTTTTTTTTTTTTTTTTAGATTGAGGCATGTTGTGACAGTTCCTGGGCACTGTCTACTCTTCTAAAAAGTCACCCATTAAAGTTACCTGTCTGCTCCTGAGATCATTTCCTTCAACATTAAATATTTGCCAAGCACCCACCACTCGCCAGGCTCTATTCTAGGCTCTGAGGATGCAGCAATGAAGTCAGCAAGACTTGCCTTTATGGAGCTTACATTTTGGTTTGTGGTCTGCAACAGGGAGAGTGGGGACCCTAGACATTAATAACACTGCCTAAAGAGCATGCTGCCACCACGCACCATCGATGTTGCCGAATTTTTTAATTTTCCAAGAGAAGCCAGAAGTCGGATTTTGACTGCAATTTTCTTATTTTAAAATATTGGCTCAGTATGTTTTAAATTACTGTGGAGGTCAAACAAAACACGTTTGCAGACAGAATCTGGCTTGCGACCTCTGTCTAACACCATTTTTGCCCTTGCTGGTCTGCTTGAGAAGAAAAATACAATGGAATGACAGCTGTAGCCATGCTAATTCCCTTCTTTGGAAGCAATGAACCAGTTGTCAGAGATTTGGCAATGCTGGGATTTAATTTGCAATACAAGGTCAACAATTTCAGTGAAAGCCATTTTAAGATCAGCCTTAAACCAAAAAAAAAGTGACTGTACAAATTAGATTTTTAGTGATTATTAACCTGGGCCCAACAAGCTATGGTCAACGGGTTACTTGCAAGCAGGTTATATTGCAGTTATCAACCTGCTTGCAAGTTTGAGGCCAGATTTTAAAATGTGATTCCTATTGTAGGCTGCTTGAATTTCCACAAACATGCTACTCTGTGGTCCAAAGTTTTAGCCAGAGTGAAAATTCCATAATGGTGCTCATTAGTCCATCAAGTCAAGTGTTCCTGAAAAGCCAAAAACAAGGTTTGGCTTGATAAATTGATAGCGTTTATAGCTGTTATTTTTCTTTTCTTTCTTTTTTCGTTTCTAATGAAAAGAACGCTACTTTGGACTTTCTTGACAATATAGGTCATACAGATAGTTTGGCAAATATATCAGTTTTCTGATTGGCTCCATCTTTTGCGAGCTATACAAGTGATAGGTTTTTAGGGGGTGTGGTGGCTGTTCATAACGCACTAACTTATTGAAATTATGATTTGCTGACAGATTCTACCCGTTGTTCTGTGAACTCATTCTCATCTTCATCGCCCCCCAGTGCTCATAGCTCTCCTCCGTCCATCTCTTTCTGTTTGACTCCTAATCCTGCCCACTCCTCAGACTTCGCTCTGCCGTCCACGTGTCCTTCTCACCGATCTGGCCTCTGGCACTGGCCTCACACCTATTTTCTTCATCTACTTGTCGCAGCTTTTAGTAATTGGGTCATATTTTACTTTTTAGCAGTTCTTTCCTACTTTGGAGGCCTTCATATTAAATTCGCAGGAATTGCACCGGGAGCACACATTCAGGTATCAATGTTTAGGCCAGAACCAATACATTGCCCACGTCTCTTTATGCCCTACAGCCGGGTCACATGCTCTCAGATTCTTCTACAGCGCACGGTGGCTCGATTCTTCTTTTTTTAACATCTTTATTGGAGTATAATTGCTTTGCAATGGTGTGTTAGTTTCTGCTGTATAACAAAGTGAATCAGCTATACCTATATCTCCATATCTCTTCCCTCTTGCGTCTCCCTCCCTCCCACCCTCCCTATCCCACCCCTCTAGGTGGTCACAAAGCACTGAGCTGATCTCCCTGTGCTATGCGGCTGCTTCCCACTAGCTATCTGTTTTACATTTGGTAGCGTGTATATGTCCATGCCACTCTCTCACTTCGTCCCAGCTTACCCGTCCCCTTCCCCATATCCTCAAGTCCATTCTCTACATCTGCGTCTTTATTCCTGTCCTGCCCCTAGGTTCTTCAGAACCAGTTTTTAAAAAATTTAGATTCCATATATATGTGTTAGCATACGGTATTTGTTTTTCTCTTTCTGACTTACTTTACTCTGTATGACAGACTCTAGGTCCATCCACCTCTCTACAAATAACTGTATTTCATTTCTTTTTAGGGCTGAGTAATATTCCATTGTATCTGTGTGCCACATCTTCTTTATCCATTCATCTGTCGATGGACTTAGGTTGCTTCCATGTCCTGGCTGTTGTAAATAGAGCTGCAATGAACATTATGATACATGACTCTTTTTGAATTAACGGTTTTCTCAGGTTATATGGCCAGTAGTGGGATTGCTGGGTGGTATGGTAGTTCTATTTGTAGTTTTTTAAGGAACCTCCATACTGTTCTCCATAGTGGCTGTATCAATTTACATTCCCACCAACAGTGCAAGAGGGTTCCCTTTTCTCCACACCCTCTCCAGCATTTATTGTTTGTAGATTTTTGATGATGGCCATTCTGACTGGTGTGAGGTGATACCTCATTGTAGTTTTGATTTGCATTTCTCTAATGATTAGTGATGTTGAGCATTCTTTCATGTGTTTTTGGGCAGTCTGTATATCTTCTTTGGAGAAATGTCTTCTGCCCATTTAGGTCTTCTGCCCATTTTTGGATTGGGTTGTTTGTTTTTTTGATATTGAGTTGCATGAGCTGCTTGTAAATTTTGGAGATTAATCCTTTGTCAGTTGCTTCATTTGCAAATATTTTCTCCCATTCTGAGGGTTGTCTTTTCGTCTTGTTTATGGTTTCCTTTGTTGTGCAAACTATCAAAAATTAAATACAAAGAAAACATATTGAAAGAAGCACGGGAAAAACAACAAAAAACACACAAGGGAATCCCCATAAGGTTAACAGCTGATCTTTCAGCAGAAACTCTGAGAGCCAGAAGGGAGTGGCAGGACATATTTAAAGTGATGAAAGGGAAAAACCTAAAACCAAGATTACTCTACGCAGCAAGGACCTCATTCAGATTTGACGGAGAAATTAAAACCTTTACAGACAAGCAAAAGCTAAGAGAATTCAGCACCACCAAACCAGCTTTACAACAAATGCTAAAGGAAATTTTCTAGGCAAGAAACACAAGAGAAGGAAAAGACCTACAGTAACAAACCCAAAACAATTAAGAAAATGGTAATAGGAGCATACATATTGATAATTACCTTAAATGTAAATCGATTAAATGCTCCAACCAAAAGACATAGACTGGCTGAATGGATACAAAAACAAGACCTGTATATATGCTGTCTACAGGAGACCCACTTCAGATCTAGGGACACATACAGACTGAAAGTGAGGGGATGGAAAAAGATATTCCATGCAAATGTAAATCAAAAGAACGCTGGAGTAGCAATTCTCATATCAGACAAAGTAGACTTTAAAATAAAGACTATTACAAGAGACAAAGAAGGACACTACATAATGATCAAGGGATCAATCCAAGAAGAAGGTATGATAATTGTAAATATTTATGCACCCAACATAGGGGCACCTTAATACATAAAGCAAATGCTAACAGCCATAGAAGGGGAAATCGACAGTAACACAATCATAGTAGGGGATTTTAACACCCTACTTTCATCGATTATTCTTTATTACCTCTGTTTGGCAGGCTGCCTCTCAGTTGTAAGGCATATGACTACAAACCCCAAATTCCAGCTCATGGAGCCTTGGAGAGTGACATTCCTTATTGCAAATGATACTTGATCTAAGCTCCCAGAGATTCCAAGCAGGGAGGGAACTTCTGCCACACCTTTTACTCATGAGACCAAGGAATACTCGGTTTTACTTCTCTAGTGATACCTGCTTTTGTTTTTTTTTTTTTGTTTGTTTGTTTTTTTGCGGTACTCGGGCCTCTCACTGCTGTGGCCTCTCCCATTGTGGAGCACAGGCTCTGGACGCGCAGGCCCAGCGGCCATGGCTCACAGGCCCAGCCGCTCTGCGGCATGTGGGATCTTCCCGGACCGGGGCACAAACCCGTGTCCCCTGCATCAGCAGGCGGACTCTCAACCACTGCTCCACCTGGGAAGCCCGATACCTGCTTTTAAAATGATACACCACTTGGTTCTATCAAAGTATTTTCTAGATTCAACTACATGCTTTCTATGAGAAAATGAAGGGATCGTGATCTTATTTCATAACTGTACTCAGTCTTACTGTACCAGTATTGCATTCTGAATATTGGTGCAGAAAGATGTTTAAAATGCAGCCTTCTGTGAAGGGAGGGAAGTGGTCTGCTTCATTTGGAAGTCTCCTGAGCACTATATTGATGTGAATAGAGCCAACCTGTGCTTCTTGGCTTGCATGTTTTGAATTCTATGTCTCCAAATAAATTTATGATGAGAAAAACATGACCAACTTTACAAATTACAAACATTTTAAAGACAAATATTAACTGTTAGATTGATACCAAATTCAAGGAAACAAAAGAAAACAGATTTCCACTTCACGTTCATTCCCAGTAATAGATGTTTTTGAATTCCTCTTGAGTCACTGTGCCATGGAAAAAACAAGCAAGTTGAACTTCAATTTCTGTTACTTGACTAAAATTTTCTCATTTTGATGTCAGTTTTTTCTTTTAAATAATTTTACACGTATTTCCCTTATTTTAGGAAGTAATCGATATACCCTTTGCATCTTTCATGTCACTCTTACATAAAAAAGAGTTTTAAAATTAACTCTAAAAGGACTGAAATCTTTCCTTTTGCAACATTGATTGCCACGTAAGAGCTCACTTGCCCTTTGTGGAGTGACTTTTAAAACTATGACTGAGACCTCTGAATAAAAAAAAAAAATATGTCATATATATCATTCATACATGATGTACTTTGCTTTACTGCCAAATACTGATAACCATTTCAAAAGGGCAAATTCCAAGTTTAAAAGGCTCTTTTGGTGACTATTTACAGTAATCTAATAAATGCTGGGACTATCACTCATTTCCCACTTATTATAATCATCTGGCCCCGGATTGTATTCTAGTGTAGTATTTTTATCAGTTGAAATAATATCAAATGGAATAGCTTACAGATTGAATTTGATAATTTATTGCGTGACTCTAGGAGTTTTATGAGTGCTACAAACACATTTCCTTTTGTGAAGTGTGTGTGTTCCATATCTTTGCTGGATAATGTTCTCAGGATTTAATCTGCTTGGAACCTAAGTACACATATCTACCATTGACTTTATCAGATATTGTCTACTATGACAGTCGCAGAACCAGATTCTAATTTTTAAAAAGAGCAATATAAAAGCTACCAAAAGCATGTGACAGCAACTTTTCATCATAAACTTCAGTGCAGTCTGTACTGGCCACATTTTAGGCATAAAAACAGGAAGTATAGGCTGTGTCTAGATGAAGTTTGAACT
>NW_006793488.1:4130365-4137007 GCF_000442215.2 Lipotes vexillifer | reverse complement strand
AGTTTGAACTTTCCCTACAGATTACTTTTGTAAAACATCTTGTGACTATTTGCCAGCTCTCAGTTTATTAGGAGTCTGGCTAAGCAAACAAGAACAACAATGAAAACAAGTTACCGTCTGTACAGCATGGCGAACTATACTCAATATTTTGTAATAACCTATAAGAGAAAAGAATCTGAAAAGGAATATGTGTATGTATAATTGAATCACTGTGCTGTACACTGGAAATGAACCTGACACTGTAAATAAACTATACTTCAATAAAGTTAAACATTTTTTTTAAAAAGTCACCAAATCAAATCCTATTGACTTTATACTGAGATTTTGGGGGACCATTAAGAAGCATCATAGCTCTATCTCTCCTACTCCAAATTGCTTAATATGTCTTAAAATGGGACCAATTTATTCTCGTTTTCAAATATTTTTCTTTTTTAGAGGAACTTGACTTAAATCTGTGCATTGCCAAGGGCAAGAAGCCGAGAACATGGATAGACAGGTAAGACTGATAAAACAGTAGCCCCTTCTTTGATTTTTTCTTTAAAAGCAGGCTTTTAAGCTCTATTTTTCATAATATTATCTGCGGAGGGAAAGTACAGAAGTGAGCAGAAATGTAGTCTCTTTTGCAGCACTTACGAATAAAGAGGATGATTAACGAGTGTAGCAGACAGTGTAATAGCAAAAAAGTCCCTAGAAGTTAAACAAAAGTGCCTTCAGAATTTCCAAGGATTCCCATAATCCACAGTAGGACTTCACTGTGCCTGTCCACTGTTCTATTTTTGATCAGATTTATAAACACAGCACCACATATTTTCATGTGGCTTATCGCCCAGGGGCAGAATTAGATTGACTGCACTGAAACTGTGAGGCCTGTGAGTTTTGGGCAAGGGCTAGAGTGAAATAAGTAGTGTAATTGTTTTTGTGGAGTGACCGTGGGACCTCCTCTGTTCTGAATTACACATGGCTCAACCCTTTGACCTAACCAGGCTCGGCAGTGGCTGGCGGAGCTCCTGAAGCTGTGCTGAAAGGGTCCATCACTGACAAGTTGGAAGGTTCTCTGTCAGGCGAGGTGCGGGCCAACAATCATATTAAACTAGAGTAATTACCAGCGAGACCACGTCTGTGAACACCTCAACTTCATTTAATCCGTCATCATTATTTCAACGGGAAGTGCCAATGTGAGAAATTTGTGGAATCCAAATGTAGCACGGGGCCCTTCGATTAACAGAAGATACGTAAATATAATTTACTAAATTTTGGATCATCTTCAAGGATGTTTTGCCAAATTATTCAAACATTATTATGATGATTTAAAAAAAATACATAAGGTTTGGGAAAATGCTATAAGCCATAACTAAAGTTCTTTCATTGCAATGAGCTTAATTTAAATTCTTGAAAAATGGATGACAGTCCACTGATATAATGCCTCAAAGGAATCAAAACTGAGGTGGAAGCACAGAACTTCTAGAAAAGGTTGGAGAGAATCATATGTGCTGACATTTTTGCATTTGCTGGAAATTTAATCTGTGATTCACATGATAATGATTTAGATAAATATATCTCTATCTATGTATGATATGGAAGTCAGTCACCTGAAGTTTTATTTTCGATTCAGTTCTTAAATTTTCAAAGGCAATATAAGCAGAGGACTTTGGTTTACTTTCAAGCACTTGACATTTTTTTCCAAAGCTAGTCCCATTTCTGAAAGATATCTAAAAAGTTTTTATCTACTTTTTTTTTTTTCATGGCCAGTTTTACAAATTAAAGGTCTGTATAGGTGTTTTATCTTACAACAACTTGGAAATCATTTAGCATTGAAATGTTTTCTTTCTCATCTGAGGCAACTCAGGCTGAATATTAATTCAGTTCATAGTTAAATGACATTTAATTTTTTAAAAAAGAATATGCAACTTTATATTTTTTGAGTGTTATTCTTCTACTCTGGGAACTCTAAAAGATGAAAATGCAGAGGTCCTTATCAGATCATTTACAGAAGAAAAAACACTATAATACCCTATAAGCCCTCCCAATAAAGTTGCATTCAGCCCTACCCAGTCTTATTCTCATTAGCAGTGAAGAGTGTGCTCCCCACGTAATCTAACATGGAATGCTTAGAGCAGACAGGTGCAAATTGCAAGCTGTTTCACTTTGGCTGTTATCCCTTAAATCGACAAAGTAATAGACTGGGAGAACAAAAAGAGTTCCAGCTCAAGCCGAATAAATGAAAGTCTTAACAGGGACACACCAGCTGGCTAGGAGAATTCAATGTCGTGGACACTAAATGTTACCTTTATGCCACTTGCCAAGGAAGACGGCTTCAATGACACCCCCTACCTTTTATTATTGAGATGATGTTGCTTCCAAACCGTATTTTGCTTTATTGTAAAGGCAACACGATGGCCGAAGTGGGTGAGAACAGAAGCCAACATACCTGTTCCTGTTTAGCATCATTACACTCCTCGCAGCAATTCAGGCGTGATTGGGTTCCTGGAGGTGGACCAGATTGACCGTATTTCTATCCGTGCCTTTTTTTTTTTTTTTTTTTTGGCTGATCCTAGCAAAGCCCCAGAGCAGTGGAACAACAAAAACAATCACCACCACCCCTCCTCCCCAACATGATGACGCTACTGAGCTAGTTGGCCAAAAAAACAACAACAGTGGTTCATGTTAGGAAGACCTAAATTAATTTCGTGGAAGAGACATGCCACGCCAGGCTGCATAGGAATCTAAGGTATGCATCTCTGAAAAGGGACCCTGAGTCTGTCATTCCAAAGTTGCTTCTTCCCATGACTCCCCGGTACGCCCTGGAACCGCTGTCTGAAAGAAGGAACTTTAACTTTGGCTCTGAGGCCGCTGAGCGGGTCTGACTGCGGCGTCCTCCGCGCACGTGAAGGAGGGTGAAGACCCCGGAGCCGGCCTTGTTTACAGCCGGACGGGAGAAAACAGCCAGACACAGATGCGGGCTGACGGTTTCATGAAGCACAATCGGTTGATCCCAGATGCAATCTGACTGCCCTGAACTGAGCGATGAGCTGTGCACTATGCAGAATTCACTCTCTTGCTGGTCTGTGCCCACCAGGCCTGGAGCGGCGCTGCCCGCCCCCCTCGGCCGTGGCTGTGAGGGCAGCCAGAGCTGGGCGCTGCACCCGGGGACGCGATGCCTCCTGACGACAAATCACATTCTTTTACAAACTTCCTAGGTTTTGGTTGTCACGGGTTGGAAATGATTTTGTTGCTGTGGCGCGCGTTTGTTACTCGATTGTTGATTTCCTTTCGAGTTGAGCGAGTCGGCATCAAAAGATATTTGCTGCTTTTTAATGCAGAGGAAAATAATCATCGAAAACACTGTCAGTTCTTACAAATTTCAGGCAGTTTTTTTCCCCCTTTGTTCAGATCACAAAGTATTACTTATTTTCTTCTACACTCTATCATATACTTATATTTAATAGAAGAACCTTCCCAAAATTTCCGAGAAAGACCTGTAAGAGAAATAGATTTATCACTAAGCACACATATAAATGTGTTACTAGAAACTGGTCATTTTGATTTTAAAGTTAGAGTATATTATATCAGTTAAATAGAAATGTGAAAGAAAAAAGCCATAAGGAATATCCATAGTAGTATTAGTTAAGACTTCTATATATTTTGCTTTCTTTTTTTCAGAACTAAAGAGATATGAATGAGAAGCAGGAAGATACTAGGGAATAAATTTTGTTTCTTTAATTTAATTTTTGGGATACAATACGGATACTTAACGCATTAATGTGAACTTATTAAAAATAATAACACATGAGTATGCTAACTTATCAAGTGGTAATGAATGAAGGAATTGATGTAAAATGTAACCAAAGGATTATTTAGTATGAACTAAAGAAATAAAAATCTCATCAAGAAAGAGAGAATCTAAATTGAGAAGAGGGTGGAGGAAAATGCAATTTACACCACTTAAAGGTGCCCATGTGTAAAGGAGAGAAAAGAGTGAGGAAATTGACAAAGGAGAGAAGTCGGAAATCACTCCCAATTTCCTCTTGAACATGTGTTACTAGTAAAGAGGTCACAATATAAACCATCACTTGGTAAATCCTCTCAAAGACTTTATCTCTGGTGTGGACGATCAGACTTTGCTTTCTTTTTGAATATGTGAACTTGTGAAAATATCTGAGACCCTTTTAACATTGGAGAGCAAGTACCTAATTTCATTTGAAGTCCTTAGTAAGGAAATGAGGTCTATTAATAGGCCACATCCATCTATTTAAAAGCATGTTTAACTCGATCTGAAAGGAGTGAGGTGCCAAAATTACTGAACCATGTCAAGGAAACTAATATCTGCCGTTACCTCAGAGGAAGGCTGTGAAAAAAACAACACGTCAACCTCTTTCTTAGTAAAATGTAGGGACGTTTAGTGCAGTTGTGAACTACAGTTTTTAAAAGTTTACCAAGTTTTAAATGAATGTAGTCTAATCTTCTTACATTAAAAATTGAGAAAGTATGAAAATTAATGTATTTACTTTCTATTGTTATTTAAGCATACATTTTACCATGTGAGTAGAATACCATGCATCTTAGCAATTTTTAGGATCTGTATCAGATTGTGAACCAACCTTCTAGATATTATTCGTACCTTTTAAATAGAACAATGCACGGAATACTTTATTCTCCTTTAACTCTGGATGTAAAATGAAATATCAGAATTCCTTAGCTAAAGAAAAAAAATCTAATTACTGGACTTCTCTCTAACATTTGTCATGTATTTTCTCATAAAAATCTTAAAATATTACTTGAAGTGATTTTGTTTTTGGTTGCAATTTTTACCCACATAGGTTTCCTCTCCCCACCATTTTAGAGAAAGTCAAAGGCTTCTTGAGTACATTTTCCCCTCAATTTTGTTTGTAGTGGTATGAAATAACTTTTTCTTCTATGGTGCGCTAAATATTTATTTTGTATTTCAAAAAAGAGATTCTCAGAAAGATAGACCCCACGTTTTGGTTGGCTACATGGCCTATTTGTAGCTCTTTAACATGTCTTTATGATATTATGCTATTTAGGCAACCTATGATTTTATGATTTAATTGCTTTATGATATTACTCTATGCAACCAAGAATATTATGGTTTAATTGCTTTATGACATTGTAAGAGAAATGAAAGAATCTTTGAAAGAAGTCAGGCTTATTATAAACATTTTTATTCAAAATGGGAATATTAGAAGCTTCAGGAAATCTATTAAAAGCAATGATGAAGGGTTTTAGAATAGATTTAGAAATCATTTTGTTATTCTGAATCTAGTCATCAGAAACTTCATTTAATGAGTTGTCCGATAAGGAGCTATCTTTACCTGTAAACTGAACTTTATAATTCAATCTGACTTTGGTCATTTCTACCACAGATATTTTTTCAAATTTAGTCTGACAGTTATCAAGTATTCATTTGGAACTTGTAAGAGGCTGAGAACTCTAATAATATTTCTGGCTATTCATTTTCATTTTGACCATTTATTATGTATTCTAATATTAATGGCTCTTCCAGTCATGTAATGAATTCTGGTTTTCAGTGATGTGGCATCTTATGAAATTTCTGATAAGTCCCATAAGAGTATGAAACCCTCACCTCACGTTATTTTGACTTGTACTGAAATTTGAGAAGATTGGATCATATTTACCCCTGATTAGGTTTAAATAAATCATCAGCTCACATGCTGGAAACTAGCAGTTTAAAACAAATATGGATACAAGTGAGAACAAGTGCTTAGCACATACAAGTTTTCTACAAGTTAATTCTATTTTACCAAAATGAAGTGGCTCTGGAGCAGAGTCCAAAGGAATGGATGCCAATCCTGCAATGCAAATTTCTCAGTGCAAATTTTCCAGTGTTCTTAATTTGTTGAGGGCTCTTTGCATTAATTAAAAATGATTAAAAAAAAGTATTTTAATGTGACCTGCATTTGGCATTTGTATTAACTTTTCTTATCCTATTTTATTTAATTCTTCCACTTCTGTTGTTCAATTAGTGTTTGACCCCTTTAGGAGAGTTGTAAATTAAATGACATTTCAGTGCCATTCCATATTTAAAATACTGTGTTAGTTGTGGATCATAAATGATGATATTCATTCTTTAGCTAATTTATTCATCTAACAATTTCCCCCCAGAAGTTTCAGCAGAAGGCTCTGAAGCAAACTAAGCAGAAGAAATCCAAGTCGGCTGAATTTCTGATGGGTGAGCCTCGCTTGATGAGTTATTGCTCATAATTTGTGTAAGGATTAATTAACTAATTACAGACAAATGGCTGTGGGCGAAATTTTGCTCTTGCTTGTCAGGGTGCAATTTGTAATTATTTTAATCATTTATTCTTTTTTTTTAAGAGTTAATTTTAACCTAATTCTGTTTTGGTGACATTTGAGGATGATACACTTGAGTCTTTCCACACAAGAATTACTGCGAGGAATTTTCTCCTTGTCATTGGAATATATTTTGCTAGAGCGTGATCTTCTGACCTCCTTGTTTTGCTCCAGTTAAAGAAGCTAGAGAAGCTACGGAAGGCACTGGAAATCCAGCTTTTAACATGAGCAGCCCAGATCTCTCAGCACATCAGACTTCAGAAAGGAAAGTTATTAGACATGACATGCTGGATCGCACCCTTCTCACCAACA
>NW_006793488.1:4102929-4130342 GCF_000442215.2 Lipotes vexillifer | reverse complement strand
TGAACCAAAAGGTGTGGTGTCACACTCGGTGACAGTTGCTGTGCCTCTGATCTAACCTGGGCATCCCAGAGCCGGCATCTGGCATTCCCTTCCAGTATGTCTGCTCAGGCTTTCTGGGAGGCTCAGGGCACACTTACGGTCTGCTCTGCCGTTGGTATGCAGACCATCATCTCATACAGGAAGGCTGCTGAGCAGCAAATCCACCCTATCTCAGGGTGCTGAAATGGAGCCGGTTCAGTCTCAGGACCTAACACTATGGTGCAGGTGGAGGGTTACATGCTGATGCTCCTATTTATAGGAAGCCACCCCGCGAGTGCGTTTGTAAACCATGCTGGTACCTCATCTGGGGCCTCAGACCTTGATGATGCCTTCCTTTAGTGGAGGACATAGTTTCTCTATAGGTTTAGACACCTGTGCCAGGTGCTCAAAAGTAAATGCAGAAAGCATTCCTTAGCATTTAGAAGTTCTCTATAGAAATTCACATTAAGCAATAGTTTCCTTGATTTTCAGTTGTAGGGCAATTTCCAACAGCTAACTAGGTAAAGGGTTCTACCTAAGCAAGGGGCATACGTATGTACTTTGCATCAGGTTGGCACAGGACAGCTGGCTCTTCCTGAGTTAGGGACAGTGCTGCTTCTAAGCTTTGACGTATTTGCTGCCTAGAAGGAAAGATTATTCTGTAACTACAAAGAAAGAAGTCATTAAAACTTGCTGTCTTTGTTCTTATCTTCATCACTGAACAAGACGAAAGATATCAGAAGTTAGTGACCAGATAGCTTTTGGAGAGGGAACTGTCTGAAGTAATGGACCATGAATTGGCACAGATGTGTTCTCTGCTGGTCCCACTTCACAGCCTCATCATGATCTCTACCTGTACAGAACAGGCCGTCCAGATCCCAATAGGTTATCACGGTGTACAGAGCATTTATTTTATGAATTTTGATTCCTAAAGCTCAGGGGAAATTCTGCCAGCCTCTAGATTTCTACCTTCCACATCGTATCATGCATGTTCAAATCGGTGGATTTAGCTTGTCTTATTCTCCTTGCTTGTGTGTGCGTGCATGCGTGTGTGTGTGTGTGTGTGTGTGTGTGTGTGTTCTCCTGTAAGTCTGTGCAAAATGGCAGGATGTAGAGCTGTCAGTAATCATAATAACAGTTGCCATTCTTGAGTGCATATTATCTATTAGCCACTATACTAAGTATTCTATGTGCATCATCTCTTTTAATTTCATACTTGCTTAGAGTGGCATATTAGGGTATAGATTCAGCTAATGCAATAAAGGCCACAATAACAGAGACTGAGACGTGCCCCAGTACCTTTCTGTGAACCCCTGAGCTTCTGTTCTCATCCTCGTGGTCCAGGATGACTAGATACCAGCTCCATATGCCCCAAGCACGGGGAGGGAAGAAGAAGACCACAAACAGGTAGTTACATGTTTCATGCCTGCTTCTATCCCACTTGCTGGAAATGAGTCACTTGGCCACGTCCAGCTGCAAGAGAGGCTGGGAAATGTTCTTACTTCAGAGTCATGTTTCAAGCTGAAATTGGAGGGGGGAGGTTCTAGAAGGAGCGAATGTGTGTTGCGGCCCACTAGCAGAATCTACACCAGGTATATTTTATGATCCTCCTCATTTGATAGATGAAAAAAATCAAGGTTGTAACTTGACTAAAGTAAGAGACTACATGGTAGAATAAAGGATTTAAACCAAGCCATGCTTGACTCTAGAGCTTACGTGCCTCCCCCCCTCCTGTAGACCTGCTCTCTTTTTTTATGGGAGATGTTACTGGTTAGGGGGAGGGCATATCAGGATAAGGGCTGGAGAGGTTGCTGACATATTCAGAAGGGAGAGTCTAGAGTTGAGTCAGACAGTCAAGATGAGCAACCTCTAGTCTGGCAAAGAAAATGCTGGCAAGGATGGTGAGCAGTAAGGAGCATGAAGGGAAACTTCATCTGGCATCTTCTTCAGCTACAGACTCTGAAGATAAACTTCTGATGTCATCGGCCTAAGGGCATTTTTTAGATCTTTAGATCTTTTTAGTGTTTCTTATGGCGCTATAGGATGTTTCATGCAGTGGGGTCCCCAGGAGAAGGATGTGTCCCCCTTGTCCGAATGGAGGCTGGAGCAGGCCTTCTTTATAAATTCCCATTCAGCAGAGGTGTTCAGATTTCATCAAGAGGAATTCTTACTCTTGGTGGGCCCAAGAGCCCATGTGAAAACCTTGAGTTTTAAGTTTGTAAATGGATATTCAGAGGTGGAGTACCACTTGATGGCTCAGCTGTTAGAAGCTCAATAAAATGAGTCACGGAGAATAACTATAGTTGTGGAAGAGAGGTGTTGGCGAGAGAGGGTAAGATGAGGTCTGTGGAAAGTGTGACATCTGGGGTAAGCGTTAGGGTGAAAGTAATTATAGGCAAATGCTCTCCAGTAGAAATATAATGTGAGCTATGGACACAATTTAAAAATTTCCAGGAGCACACATTAATAAAATTAAAAAGAAACAAGTGAATGAACTTTAGTAATACATTTTATATCAATCAATATCTACAAATATTATTTCAACTTATAATCAAAGTAAAAATTTAAAGCAATATTTAACTTTTTTGGGTATGAAGTCTTTGAAATCTGTGTGTATTTATACTGACAAGCAAGTCTTAATGTGAGTTCGCCTCATTTCCAGTGTGCCATAGGCGTATGTGGCTGGTGGCTATGGTAGTGAGCAATGCAGTTACAGACAATTAGACCTGGAAGTCCAGCCACTCAAGTTTGCATGGGGGAATTTGAGGAACTCTTAGAGGACCATAACTTCCCAGCCTCCAAAATGCTGCATAGCTAATATTGACCGACAATATAATAGTTCCAACACTGTCTCAATTGTACTATTCATTTCTAACATTATTTCTGTGATATAACTTAAAGTCTGGATATAAAAAATATTCCTGGAGATGGATTGAATAAATTCTCCTATGAACCAGAAATTAGTAAATGGGAAGAGAGAACATTTTATAACTCAAAAGTAGATCAGAGTGGAAGGAGCTTTAGATGGAAAAGCTAGGAATTATTTATTATCCTGACAAAACCAGCCAGACATGGATGTAGGTAGGGGTTATACCACCTCCATTCTGGAACATAATCAACATTAAAAAAATTATTTGATGAATCTCTACCAAAACCCACCCTGCTTACCTGCCTTTGGGAGAGCCTCAAAATAAATTCAACTGCAAATGAGATGTCCAATTTTATGGTGTGTGAACAAGGAATAATATTTGAAATACCTGAACTTAGAAACTGTTAGGTATTGTAGAACACAATGTTTCTTGCTAATACAATAAAAAAGAACATTTATATCATCTGCCAATGTGATGACTTAAGTAAAATAGAGTAACTACATTTTTCCCCACAATATTACTACAATGAGCACAAATTCTCATCCTATAAGTAAATATCAAACACATTTCCACCTTTTTCATCCTATAAGTAAGTATCCAATACACTTCTACCTTTTAGATGCTTTAAAAAAAAAAGTGATGGTAAGTAATGGCAGAATACCAATGCTACTTTACTTACCTAAATTATTTCATAGAAATGTAAAATTGTTGGATAGATAGCGATTTAAATTATGAAGGAAATGTCTAGGAGAGGGATTTTCTAACAACAAACTTTGGAATAAAAACACTTCAAATTTGTGATGGATTGAGTCCCTTAGTAGAGGAAAAATGTGATTGAAATAAATACACACTGTTATTTAGGAACAAGCAAAATAAGGAACTACTGAGTGGTCTGACTTTAAGATCACTTGGAGGGTACCCTCAAATCCCTCCTGAACACTCCAGTGTTAAAGCATCCTTAGAAGCTTATTTGTCTAAAGGTTCCCCAGAGAAATGGCAGTGTGCTGCAGAGCTGACACTGTACGTTGGTATCAGTCATTTTTACAAGGTGTGAATGAGAAAAAACACAACGAAAGTCTCAGTCCTTCCTGCTTCCCGCCAGGTCTCTTCCACAAGCTCTGCCTCTGCTCCTGCCTTCTAAAGCAAGTCACCTAGGCTCTGCTCAAGACCTTCTTTCCATTCCTATTGCCTTTAATTTGTAGGTAGATGCTTAGCAAAAGCATTCAATCCCCTGTTTTGTAAATTTCAGGAGGAATAACTCACATGTGATGATTTTTGGCCACACGTCCTCTGCTCCATCTTGCCCGGAACTCAGACGGCTTCTCTGATCCCAGCTCATCCACTTCGCTTACTGCCAGCCATGGCCTGGCCTGATGATGATTAGCCTGATGAGGAAGGGAAATTCAGAATTATAGCACTTGAAAAGAGAGAGACAGAGAACCCACAACTAATTAGAATTTCAAAAGACAGAGGAATTGACTTAGGTTCTAAACATAACAAGGGCTTGAGGGCTGGGTAGGTGGAAAGGGTGTATTTAATAATCTGAATATATAACATAGTGGCGCCAAAAGTAGTCAATGACTGAATTCTAAATGACAGTAAAATGAAACATGGGACAGATGTGAGAATGAGCCATGGAAAGGCTTTAGATAAGAAGAAATAAATAATTATGGAAGTGAATAGTAAAGCAGTTCAAATGACGGTGAGTGATTTAATTGCACTTGGGAAGTTTTTTCCTTTTAATCTCTAATTTTCAGAGGTTATTTAGGGTGTTCTTTCCATCCTTGCTTCCCTCACCCCAAATCCTAGGGGAGAGCATTTGATTGACCACGCTTAGGTCAAAGCGTGACCAGCTCCTTGGCTTTGTCACAGGTAGGGGAAGTTGCTTCTGTCAGCTCTTCCTGGCTTCTGTCATTGGAGACAGGAATCTGGAGTTACTGAACCATCAAGACTATACACACTGGGAACTAGGAAATTGTGATGCTATTAGGGAGGGGAAATGGACGCACGACAGCAAAACAAATCAACCAGACACACATCTGATAAATGTCCCGTACAGTTCCTCAGTCTTGGACTATTTCCTGATCATATCCTATTGTTCATAACATCAGTACAATTAAAAAATGGAAGTAGTATATGTGTGATTTAAAATCATTAATAGAGACCTGCTCCTGGTGATGACTAGCGGCAACCTTCTAACAAGAAGTGTGCTTGATTGCATGTACCCGCTTCACCAAATGATACACACATATATATATATATATATATATATATATATATATATATATATATATATAATCCCAAAATACTTTATGTCTTTCTCCATTTCCTCTTCCTCATTTACTGAAAACATGTTGATCAAACATCTCTATTTCCCAAGCACTATGTTAGATACAGGAGATGCAAAAGTGAACACAACAGACATGGTCGTTCTCTGTGTCATGAAGCATGTTACACCAGCAAAGTCACACTGAGGGCAACTCTTGAGATTTTAGTTGATTAATCCAGATTAAACAGGCACTCTCAAAAAAGCAATGTTTTCTCATTCAAGATTTTTACATCAATTTCATAAATAACATTTCTCAGATTGAATGACTCTAGAAGTATGGGTAAATCAGGAAAAAATGTGTGTGTGTGTGTGTGTGTGTGTGTACCATATGAACATAACTGTGATCTCAGTTTAGTTGATTAAACTTTGTTCAGCCTAGGACTGAGCATGTCTGAGGATTTTTGGTTTAAAGTGGCCTAAAATGAACATAACATTTTAGTGAAAAAACCTATAAAAATTTAGGTTTTCTGATGCTTCAGTGATGTGGTCAGTATTTTAGCAGCTGCACAGAATTTTTTTTTTTTTTTTAAAACCTAGTTCCCTTTAAATATTGGGTGACATTTACAAAAATACTTCCTGGCCATCAGAATAAGTTACACTGATGCAATAAATTCCATATTCAATTTAAACTTTGCTACGCTCTCTTTACCTACAGTTTGACTGGTTCATTTGTTGCATTTCCATTTTGAAAAAAGACTAAGAATGTTCCTGGCAAAGGACTAATTCTAAGGAAAGAGACAGGCACATGATCTTGATCTCATTCGAAGACTCAGGGCCAGAGAAGAAAACTAGTTTTGAGTACAGTCTAGTGTTTGCCAATCATATTGTCCCATGGTGTAATCCTCAGGCATTTATTCCTGGGTCTTGGGGAGAGGGGTTTGGAATAAATAATGGGATCTCTGTCAGTTGCTGGGGACCTAGGAGCTCTATCTGCTAACCTGTGTGACATGGAGGGAAGCCATGTGGGTAGAGATGACGTGTATCCCTCCAGTTGGCATTGCCAATGGAACGTGGGATGGACAGAGGCGTGAGTTCAAGGTTTGATCAGAACCTGAGAAGATGTTGGATAGAACTTGGGATAACCTGTAATGGGTACCAGCAGGAATCAGTATTGGAAGTGACAGTGGTCACTTGAGGTGGCCCCAGCAGCAGCTGTGGGATTGACAAGAAGTGCTTTCCGTGCTGCTCTGTGGGGTGGAGGTGCCACCACTGATTTCATGTTGGATGTGGTCTGAAGACCACAGTGTAGAAACCTTGACAGCAGGCAGCAAAGCGGAAGCCTCAGCCTTAGAGAATGAAAATGGCAGATGTTCCAAAAGAAGCTGAGAGAAATGAGTTTCAGCGTCTGTGATCAAAGGACTTAGATTCTCTCCAAAGAAATGAGGGGTGGTTTGAATTAAGGGTAGGAGATCATAATAGTTGTGCCTGAGCTAGAGAAATCCTAAATTAGGGTTGTAATCGTGACCCTAAATCTATCTTCAGATTGGTGTGGCCGTTAGAAATACACATGCACAAAAATTTATAATAAAAATGACATGTAAGGGTACATGTTAAGTGCATAATTCAAATTGTCAGAGCAGATATGTGATGAGAATTGTTTTTCCCCCTAGTGCACATAGCCTAGATTATTTCAGAAGTGATATTGTATAAAACTGTTTATATTGTTCTCATTTGCCCCTTAAGATGGAAAAAAGGTGTTATATGAAATATATAGTACATTTAAAAATATGTTTTGATTTGGGACATTTCAAATATTATTAAGAAAAAGAAATATATAGGAAAATCATTTGCCTTAAGTTTATGAACTGAACTGGATTTGTGTTTTAAGATACCGTTTGGCTCCTAAGTGATTTGAACCTCTTTCATTGACTTGGAAGCCTAAAACTATACACTCAGGAAAGCATCCTTCCTACAGAAATAAAGAAATATTTTATGTAGATACAAGATGGGTGAAATATTTGGTCAGTTTATACAAATCAATTTAAGTTTACTGTCCTACCCCACCCCCTCCTTTTTTTTCCCCTAAATGGGGTACCAGAGTTCTAGAATAATGTTTGTCCCATTGGGAAAGGAGCATTTTAATCAAATATTTGAGTTTTGGGAATTTCAACAGCATGAGAAAAGTTTAATTAGTTTTCTTCTCAGAAGGAACTGCCCACCTCCAGGTAATCACACAGATTTGCCCAGGAAATCAGCAGAATGTCTACTGATGTTGTCTTTTCCTGTTTCTGTTAATGCTAAAATTGAAACCATGGGTAACAGTTTACCAGCTGTTGAGCGCAGTCATTTTTCTATCTTCTCTTCAAATTTTTGTGAAATCCCCAATGTATGACTCTTTGTAAAATAATATTTTATAAAATCTGTCATAAGTCGTTGGTTGGGGAAAGAATTTTTATAAGAAGTATTTTAATATTCAGAGATAGTACTTTATGATTCCAGTTCATTGATGATAGATTCATACATCGAAACCACTGGATTTGTTTATGTGCCAGTAAAATTTATGTACCTTCAAAATAAAAATGTGAGCACAGGAATCTGTATAGTGGTAAAAGGTGTGGTTAAGAATCTTAGAATCATAGAAATGCTAGAAGTAGAGGTCATATAGCCGATGTTACAGAAGTCCAATGAGTCTCCTAATATAAACAGCTACACAGTAAAAGAACTGAGAGAAAGACTTGTTTTCTGATACATTAGTGATGCAATCAGTCTCTTAGCAGTTGGACAGGTTACTAAATTGTTTACCTATACCTCCTAAATATTTGGTGAAATTTTCATTTTTTTTCACATCTTTATTGGAGTGTAATTGCTTTACATTGTTGTGTTAGTTTCTGCTGTATAACAAAGTGTATCAGCTATACATATACTTATATCCCCATATCCCCTCCCTCTTGCGTCTCCCTCCCACCCTGTCTATCCCACCCCTCTAGGTGGGTGAAATTTTCTAAAAGATTTTTTTTTTTTTGCTTCCAGAATAAGTTGCACGATATCAATGAAATTCTGCATAATTTCAAGGTTTACAAGGCCACCATGTTGACTGGAGTTCAATAGTTGCGTTTCCATTTTAAGAACAATTTTTCTAGAAAAGTTTCTTATGATCTTACATAAACTTTTCATGACCTTATACATGTTTTTAGCATATGTTAGTCCTTAATCTCCAAAAAATTCCATTTAGAGTTTCTTTCAAATATTTTTTGTTTTCTATTAAAGAGATTTAATAGAAAATAAGATTTTCCTTAGCCTTCATCAGATTGATTGACCAAAAACCTTATAAAAAATGACCCATGGGAAGACCTGAACCCTTTGCTTTATGAGATAGAGTTTAGTTATCTATAAGTTACCAGATTTTTAAAGAGAAAGTAGTATTAATCAATATTGTTTAAACTAAATCTAATAATCCAATATATTGATTGCTTTCATACTGAAGTGTGCTACGGTGTGATGAAAATATTACTACCTGAATGAACCCTTAAGTACAATACATGAATATAAGTAATCATAGATGCAGGGGGGAAGACATAGTTATTAAATGAATGAGGGCACAATCAGAAATATTAGGGGGTGACTGATGTCTAATATCAGGTCCTTCGTAATTGAAAGGCAGTATTCTAAACTGTATACATAAATTTATGGACAAGTAGGACAATGGTGCCTGGCTTCAACTAGAAAGAAAAAAACACACCTACTTTGGTATTGCTTTTGTAGGACTTTTAAATATGCATAAAAAACAATATATTTATACTTAACCTTTGAATTATCATTATTAAGTAATGGAAAGATCTTCCTGTTTAGAAGTTAGGTGCTTAGGGACCCGCTTTAACTCCAAGGATTTGAGGTCCGGAGGAACACATGATGCATTAATGCCTTGGGGTGCGTCAGATGAGCCCTGCAGCAATTATGCACTCAACAGCACTCCAGTGGTTTGAAAGTTAAAATGCCTGGTAATTTACCATGAGGGAGGGCCTTAGGGGAAGAAAGAATATGGCTCAATTAATTAGTACTTGTTAGCAAACTTCGACTATTACCCTATTTAGGTTTTCAAATCACTGATATCTCAAATACCCACAAGATTTGGAAAAGAAGTAAGAATAAGCAGTGGAGAAAGCTAATTTGTCCAACAGAGCACCAGTGTTTGAATGTAGTGTGAGCAGTGGAGCCATTTTCACAGGTTAGCCTTTCTATAAAGAAGAAAACGGAACTGGTGTCCATTTGCTGTTTTTAACTCTGTGGTTAAAACCTCATGCCTTTCAGTTTGAGTTTCTGGGTAAGATGAATACTCTTGATGACTACCTAGGGATTCCTATGAAAATCTAATAGATACAAATTAATTTTGAGAGTTATCTGGAGCTTTATGATGGGTGTTGGTTTTCTATTTAATCACTATATCTCCTAAGTGGCTATTGTTGGTATTTAAAAAAATTAATGATTCTTAAAGATTATCTGGTTGTTTTCAGGGTATTATTCAGATACTTTGCAAATTATTGCCTTTGTTCTAAAGGCTTTTCAATCAAATCTCTCATGCATTCATGGTATGGAAACATTGCCTTCAAATAATATTTACACAAAATATAATTATTTTCAATACTTTTAGCTCATGTTCCCCCTTATTTCTGTTCTAATTGCTTTGATTAAAATTTCTAAGAGAATATTGGGTAATAATATTGATAGTGGACATCTAAGTCATAGTTTGAGTTTTCATCATTAGGTTTTTTTTTTTTTTTTTTTTGGTTTGGGTTTTGTTGTAGTTTTGTTTTGATACTTAGTATAATAAATTTTGGTTTAAGGTAATCATTCTTTGGTTTAAGGTAACTGTCATATTAAAAAGTAGCCTTGTATCTTTTGTTGCCATTAATTTAAAAAATGTTTGTAAATCAATCTTATAAAAATAGTATTTGAGTGGACTTAGTAAGATAGAGCATGTTTGAGTTTGACATAGTTCCCACTAACTTGCCGTTTGTTACAACCTCTTGATTTCCACATTTCTGTTTCTTACACATATATAAAGTGCCTGAACATTTAAACCTGAGACCTTGGTATTAGATTTTCAAAGTGGGGAAAGTAGAAAGTTTTCCCAAATTTATTTATAAAGTTCATGGAAATCAAATTTAATTATAGATCTCTAGGCTTCATGCCTTTAAAAGGAATAATGTTCAGGAGAATATCCTAGTTTGTAAAATTTTCGTGCACAGCTGTAATCGTAGAATGTAACTTGTTTAGTTACTTAGTTTACATGCAGGCCTTGTGTTTATTTAACTTACAGAATATTATAAAAAACATGATGATTGGTGATAAAAAGCTGAGTTGAAGCAGGTGGAGTCACAGGAAGAGGACAAGAATGGAACCAATAAACCAATCCAAAAATGGATAGAGGCATTCAGAGCTTCTCTCTCTGGAGCTAATGGGGCTGATTTGAAAGGAAGTGGTTGCCTCGTTGAGTAAAGATGCTTCCCATGATTCACACTAACCTTCCTCTGGTGGGCAATTTCATTCTCACTATTATAGCCCCCAAGGAACTGCATGGGTGCACACTGGAGGATTTCCTGACCAAAGTTCACGTACGGTGTAATTTAAGTAAAAGCCCTGATTACATTCCATGCTGCTCTGAGTTAAAGGGTAGGAAAACCTGATATCTGTGGAAGGGCAGAGGCAAATACATGCGCCTTCCTCCCCCAATCAGTAAAAATAGCCCAAGAAATGCACTAACTGAGGCTGATTCTAAAAATTGAACAGCTAATTCTAGGAAGTTAGAAACAAAAGTAGAGGATTGAGAGTATAAAGACCAATTTACTGATTTATTAATTTATGTATCATGCCCAATTGCTTCAATATAGAACCATAGATATATGTATATATGCAATTGTCAGATTATTCATCTGAATGTAACAAGCAGTTAAATGTCAGCCATATTAAAACCTGTTGTATGTATATTGCTAAATGCCCTACTTTGAATTTCTCAGTGGGTCTCTTAATTTTCCTGTGAGATGATTTTAGATATATCCAAAAGCATATTCTGAATGATTAGGGCACTTTTAGGAATTTATCCTATTAGTAACCTACCTTCTGGTAATATATACCCTCTCCTAAAACCATCTCACTTTATTAAATCTTGACCTATCCAACGAAACACGAGCAAAGGAACTATTGTTAAGATGAAGTCTGTAGTTTCCAAACTGCTCATAGGTTCCACGTGCTTTCCCATCTTAAACTCTGCCTACTATATTCAGGTTATTGGCCTATCAAGGCAAGATACAACAATAGAAAGGAAGAATTATTTTAATATTTAATAATAGTAGCTTCTTATTTGATTCATAAGCTGATTTATGTTATAGCAAGAAATTGGCAAAATAGTAATGTTATAAATAATAAATATTACATTACCACTTCACTATCTCAGTAGTGCTGAGAACATAGTGATTTAATCCTGCATGTCATTCCTAGTTTGAAACAAAGGTATATGCAAGAGATGCAGCCCCACCCCTCCCTGGGATGCCAAATCATCTTTATCTGGCTCTATTTTCCCCCCACGTCATGTAGTACCATCTCATAAACTGTAAAATATACATATTTGTTTGCTTTTATTCTTCCACTCACAGAATGTAAGCTCTGTGAGGGGAGGGATTTTTGAATGTTTGTTTTGCTGATATATTCACATAATAAGCACTCAGTAAATACACCTTAAATAATTGAATGGCTCTGAAACATCATATCAGCATAAAGTGACCCTGTACGACTTAATAATAATTTGAGCAAAAGCATCAGTTAAAAACTCAACTCTGGGACCACTGAGGAAGTTTGGATTCCATTACTTACTTTATTATATTGTAACTTTGGGAGGCAGAGAATAATTGGGGAGCATCCACTAACAAAACATGCTTCCCATGTCTTTATGCTTTTGTGTCTTTTTTCCTTTGCCTATGCTTCTCCTTCCAGTAAAAATTCCTTGCCCCTTTATTTCTGATATGGCTAATTCCTAATCACATTTTAAACTTACTTCAGGTGATATATTTCTCCAGGAAGTCTTTGAAGTCCCCAGTATAGGCTAGATGCTCCTACCACACACTCCAACAGACCTCTGTCCCTTACACGATATTAAATCACACTGGATTGAACATTAGCTTCCCTGTCCTGTCAGTACACTGGGCTCTGAAGGCAGAGCCACTGTTTTCTGTTTGTTCTTAAAATCCAGACATAGTGTTTGGTTCCTAGAAGGACTCAATGAAACAACAAAGGGAAGGGGGTCTTGAAGGAAAAGAGAGAGGGGATGGGGAACAGAAAGGACAAGAGGAATAAAGTGTGATAAAAAGGTGATAAGGGGCTTCCCTGGTGGCGCAGTGGTTGAGAATCTGCCTGCTAATGCAGGGGACACGGGTTCGAGCCCGGGTCCGGGAAGATCCCACATGCCGCGGAGCAACTAGGCCCGTGAGCCACAACTACTGAGCCTGCGCGTCTGGAGCCTGTGCTCCGCAACAAGAGAGGCCGCGATAGTGAGAGGCCCGCGCACTGCGATGAAGAGTGGCCCCTGCTCGCCGCAACTAGAGAAAGCCCTCACACAGAAACGAAGACCCAACACAGCCAAAAATAAATTAAAAAAAAAAAAAAAAAAGGTGATAAGTTTTGGCTCATTTTAATCAAGAAACAACATCTGGACAATGGAAGGATTTGGGTATTACAAAAAGTTCCCCCAAAAGGTTTATCTAACGAATGAATTCAGATAATATTATGAGTACCTCTGTGTGCCAGGCACAATTCTAGGCACAGAGATTATGTTCTTACCCTCACGGAGCTTGTATTTTAGAGTAAGAGACGGACGACAGCAAGTATAATAATGCATATGTAAAACGATACACAAGGAACTGTAAAATGTAGTATAAAATACAAATACATTGTAAAAATATATGAATCCTCTAAATACATAATGTTATAGAATTTGAGGATTTTTTAAAGAGAATCAGTGGATTGCCTCTTTGCTCAAGATCCCTTATAATTCTTGACTTGTAAAATGCTATTTGCCATATCCCAGAATGCAAAGTAGAAAATAAATCACTCCAGGAGTGGCGTTTATAACTTACATGTGTGTCTCAACCCACACTGAATGTAGAAGGAACACTTTGCATAGATTTTGAAACCGTATGGAGACCTTGAAGGGGCCCATCTTCCAGCTGAGTGGGGAAGCCTCAAGCCCTGAGGGGAGGTAGCGTCTGGAAGGCTCCCAGTGTGCAGGCCTCCTCTCACTCAGCTGAGCAAGACCCTCATTTCTCAACTCACAACAGGGATGAAAATGGTCTGAGAACCTACAAGCCAGATCAGCTTCTCCAGACCTGTGGTTAAAAATGACTTAACTTTGTTTATTCTCTAAGGACTTGATTCACTTGCTATTGTTTATTAATAAGTCATTTCAGTAGACAGAGAATTGGAGTTTTGTATTGGATTGGAGGGGTTTCTAGGATATGGGTACCAATAGTTGACTGATGCTGCCATGGCAATATAATAAGGAATACACCACTATTTTTGCTTTAGTAAACGTGAATTATTTTGCCAGAATATGAAAGGGTATACTTAGAGTATCACAGTGCTTTGTGTTAAAGGGGAAAAAAACAACAATTACTGTGAATGGGGTAGAATTACTGTGTTATTGCAGTACATAAGACTTTGATTACACACTGCCAAGATTCATATCAGCCTAGTAGTTGTTGACAGATAAAGTAACAAAAATGAAACATTTATTTTTTCCTTATTGAGATCTAAAGGTAAAGCAGATTTTCATTTCTTACTACATTGATAGAACAGAGACTGACAGCAAAAATGTACCGGTCCAGAAATATAAATTTTAAGCCTAGGTTCGTATCAAAATTCCATTTAGTCTTGGAGCTGCTGTTGGGATTATTTTTGATCTTAAAACAAATATATTACGGGATATCACAGTATACTTGGTATGTACAATATTAAGCCTTCCCTGTGGGCAATACTTTCAAAATTATTGTTGTTTTCAGTTGACTAAGCTTTATTTCTTTTGCAATGTTTGAGGCAACTTGAGGTATTGTAAGAGTAGGTGACATTTTACTGAATGCAAATTACTAGCAACAGACTGCTATACATTTCAGTCTGCAGGAAGTATGAAACTGGATTTGGAAAATTGATAACAGATCTTTTTTCTCTATTACAAAGTCATATTTGATGCTACAGTTTTGTTATCGACATAAGGACAAAAGTAAGTGGGAAATGTGAAGTGAGAATTTTGGGTTTGTGTCGTTGAGATTGTTGATGTCTTGGATAAAATTTCTGGCTAAATCATTTGTACCTTTCCTTCATGTTACTTAAGTTGACATAACAAAAGAGACCTGTGAACAGGCCCCTTATACTTCTCTTCCTTCATCCCTCCCTCCTCCCTCTCTCTTTCTCCTTTCTTTTTACTCAGCTAGCAATTGTGGAAATTTTGCTATAGTTTCTCATAATTACAGTGTTATTAAGTTGACTGGAATTCTGGACACAATGACATGATATACTTTTTGAATTATATACAAGTGGGTAAATAGAGTCATCAGTGAACTCTAAACATCATTATAATCCAATGGTGTCCATTTCTTGAGTATATCCTAGAAACAATTTGATTAAAATTTCAAATTATTATTCTAAAGTCTACATTTGAAAATTTTCCCATTAATTTTTTTAGCAACAGACAGATAGCATGAACTTGTTTCTTGAATTACCTTTTTTGACCTTTTGCAAGATGATAATTACAAAAAAGGGAAGCCTGGAAGACTTGTAAAAAATTAAGCTTATAAAGTAGCTAAAATGGCCCTTCTGTGCTGGTGTCGATTTCAGAATTAACATTTTGGTTCATGTGCTTCTAATAATCACTGACCCTTACTTCATGTACTTTCCACAGGAAATGAATACAGCAGAAATTACTTTGACCCACCGACGGATGAGGAAATATACCCAAGGCAGTATGGGATGGAGGTCAGCGGAGAGGGTGAGCTAGAATTAAGTATGTAATTTTTGTGTCAGAACATTCTTTTCCATTCATGAAAATGAGGTGACAGAGATCATACATGCAGTTCCATTTAGATTTTGCAGCTTACAATTTAAATGGTAAGTTTTACCCACTAACAACATGACGGGCAGCGAAGATAGTTTTTGATCAAGGACAGCAAGCTGGTCAGATAGAGAAGCGGGACTTGGCTTTCATTTGATGCTGCTCTAAGCAGTTTGCTGCCATTCTAAGGCCTGTGTTATGCATATGAGGAGCATTATCACTTTACAAATGCCATCTCAGCTCTTCAAGTTTAAAATGAGCATTCTTCAGTAAAATTCATCTAGCATGTGAGATTTCCATACCCAGAGACTATTGAATTCTTTCATTGAAGACATGGAATCACCATCTAAGTTCTGAACCACAGAGGTGCAGTGATATGATGGTTTCCTCTTCTCTAATGTCGATTCTAGGTGTGGTTGTAAAATAACAATTTAAAATTGCTTCTTGTGGGCCTACCACCATGCATATTTGTAGCTTACAAAGCAGTCAAGGGTTTACAGAGGTTATTGAGATAGTGACAGTGACAAATATTACTTAGAGTCATTTGCAACCCAGAAGATCATATTTCACCTTGGGGCTCCAGACATTGTATCGGCCTCTCCATGGGAGGAACATGTCTGATGTATGTATGTATGTATGGGATGAGAACATGTTTGATGTATGTGTGTATATATCTGTGTTCTAATTGTATGACTGGAGTGGTCATCCAACTTGGCATAATTTATGTTCGGCTCTATCCAGTGGTAGGACATCCACATAATGACCTTTTAAACCCTCTTCTAGAACCATGTTCTTATGATTATTATTATTTTTTTTGGTATTGACATGACCTTGTTGCTTTACCCTTGTAAAAGAGTACAGTAGTTCTTACATTCGCTATTATATTGCAGTGGCTGATATAAAAGAATCTAAGAACACCTAAATTTGTTGCTTCTGTAGTAAAAAATATGATATATAGAGAGTAGCTAGTGCAAAACAGTCATTCATTTTGATCAGATGCTTATATATTCTATGATTTGAGAAACTATAATGGCTTATTCTGAAATGATTCTTGTGTAATAGATGTCGTAATCCATTGAATATGAGATCCTTTTTATTGGAGAAGTATGACATTACGAGTGCCCTGCAATATGCATTTTAAAATCATTGTTCCAATTATCACTGATTTACAAAAGGGTTTTTTTGTTTGTTTTTTTTAGAGCAAGACAGCATACTGAACAGAATTTGAGTCTATGACCTATAAAATAACTAAATAACCATGATGATCAGTAATTTCTTTGTAATTACATTGCATATCTATAAATTAACTGATGAAAAAGTTATCATAAATATGTTCTTTTAGCACCCCTACAAGTTGATAATAGAATTCTCTATGATCGATTAACAGAGCTGTTTCATGAGAATGGGCAAGGAGGATCCCAAGGTAAGAGACCAATTATTTCCAGTCTTTTATATTAACATTAGTCATAAATTAATTGAGATGGTTTCATGCAAATGCTAGCCTGGTTTTTCTAACTGTAACCATTAATTGATGACCTGTGTAAAGTTTTGATAGCTGCAAATATTTAATACAGCTAAAGTTGGGGGGAGGAATTAATTATGGCCCAATTTCCTATAATTACATAGAATTTATAATCCTAAACAGCAAAAATGATTTAACAGACTCGCTATTGCAGGATCCTACCATGTCATATGGTATATTTGGATTCACTAGTTTATGAGGCTATATGCCATTCTTTTTAAAGACTGTTTCTTAGGTTGTAAACAAATTCTTTGAGGTGAAAAAAGACAGTATAGTGTTTTCAGTCTTAGCGTGAGAATTCGTACTTGTGAATGTTAGGCTCCTTAGGTAAGAAATTCTTATGTGTATTAATCTAGGAACTTAAAGGTAATCCTTTAAAACCTAAATTTCAAATTCTTAGTTTAATACATATAAATTCATGCCAGAACCACACTGGAGTTTTTACCAAAACATTAAGTGCAAGTTTCTGTATATACGTGATTTCAAATTCACAAGGAATAATTCTATTAAGTTTTTTTCTCAGTGTGTGTTTAGTTTTTCTCAATCATTTTTTCTCACTTATTCAAGTAACTCCTTATGGTACTTATGAGGAGAAGGCACTGATTATAGTTGTCTTCTAATAGTTATGGTTATTATTTCTATTGAATTTATGCTTAGACTTCACCATTTGCTATGTGACCTTGGGCCAATTTCTTAACCTTTCTTTGCTATTTCTGCCAAATGGACATATAATACCTGCTACAATGGAGTAGTTATGGGGATTAAATTATTAATTATTACATCAGCAGAGATGATAAGCACATATATAGAATGATGACGATACTGACGATTGATGCTGATGATAAAAATATTAATTAAGCATTTCTTCAGTGCCTACTGGGTACCTGGCACAGTCCTAAGCACTGTTCTAAATAAGGTAAATATTAACTTATTTAAACATCATAGCAGCCCTAAAGGTTAGGTCTCATTTTTGATCCCCATTTACAGAATAGTACCCCCTAAAAATTTTATTTCCACCTAGATTCACCACCCCTTTAGTTCTTTGCTATTAGTCTGTGTAGCCAACTTTTTATTTCTTTTTGTCTTTATGAACGAAGCAAATTTGTTTTTCAAGCCAGCTTGAGCCCTCACTCTGAGGGATCCTAATTCAGATGACGTATTAGGCAGGATTCTCCAGAGAAGCAGAATCCAATAAAACCAATAGAAAGAGAGAGAGATCTGTTTTAAAATTTGGTTCTCATCTTTGTGGGAGCTGGCAGCTCTGAAGTCCTTAGGGCAGACTGGCAGGCTGATTCAGGGAAGAGTAATATGGAGTTCAGGAAGGAGCTGAATTTTGCAGGGCAACAGGATGGAAACTCCGGTAAGCGTTAATGTTGCATTCCTGAGACTGAAGTTCACAGGGCAAGCCAGTAGGCCAAGAACTCAGACTGGATTTTCTCTGTTGCAGTCTTGAGACCAAATTCCTTCTATTTGGGGAAACAGTCTTTGCTCTTAAGGCTTTCAACTGATTGGATGAGGCCCGCCCACATTATGAAGAGTAATCTGCTTTTCTTGAAGTCTACTGATTTAAATGATAATCACAGTATTACCTTCATGGCAACATCTAGATGGTTTTTAACCAAATAACTGGGCACCATTGCCAGCCAAGCTGATATATAAAATTAAGCATCACAAATGGTTATTTTAAATCAGTCAGGCCTCTATATTTTTAGTATAATATCTGAGTCAGCAAATATACATTGAATACCTTTTTTGTGTGTGCTAGACATTGAATAAGGCACTTGTATGGGACCTAACATGTCCCTTCCATATGACAACTCTTTGCAGCTTGGAGGCCTTGAAACCACCAGTTTGCTCAGGTAGCACTTACAGGTAGCATCTAATAGGTCTTCCAGTATCATTTATGAGCTCACAAAAGTTTTATGGCATTTACAGAATAGTCAGGAACTTCACCATGTATTTCATAGAGGAGGATATAACTGAGACTTAGAAAGTTTAAAGACGTATACAAGGCAATACAGTGTACAGTGAGCAAAGAAGGAAGACCAGCAGTTCTCTGTATACTGTACCCTGCATTTCCCTCCAAAAAAGAGGCTCTCTTCCATTGGTTAAAAATGTCAGGGTTCTTGTTAAAATTCTAACATTGAAGGCATGGAAGGCAGTATTTTTTGAGAGACTGGAAGAGAGAGGATTACTTTATATTTACAGCATGCATCTAGCTAGATGAGTAGATACATTTTGTAGATGATACTGATTTCAGATGATAGAGAGAGAAGTACAATACCATTTATATAAGTGCTGGCATTTCTATGCAAATAAACAAGGCAGGCCAAGTAAGGTCCCTCTGTGTGTACAGAGCTCAGGAACTGTTCTCAGGGATCCTGACTCGGGAAATGAATCCAAGAGCTCTGGCTTCTCCTAAAACCATTCATCTCCCAAGCTGGTTTCAGCAAAACAGCAAGTACATGGTAAGATGTTGAAGTAAACAGCATGTAATATCAATGCACGGAAAAGCACAGTATCTACACTTCAAGATGTATTTGGTAAGGGGGAAAAGGACATTAAAGCACAGCTGTACATTGCTCACTTTGGGAATATGGCAGGATGGACAAAGTTTGTTGACAGGTAGTTAGTTTTTAATCTTAAAACCTGGGCTTTACTGATTTCCCAGCACATTAAACATAAATAGTTTGCTAAATTGTTGATGATGAAGAAATGAAACTTGATCCCATGTAAGATAAAAGGTGGTTAAATTACTGTGTGTTTAGTGACACACGTTATGTTAAAGTGACACAGGGCGAGTGGAATTCACGTGATCTTCTTGGGGTAGGCAGATGAGAGCATCCCGGAGGAGACTTTGGGTTCTGAAGAGCTGGTGAGTTCTGGTAAGATTCTTGGACTCTACAAAGGACAGTGACGCCACCTCTGTTTACAGTGAGGAGACTGAAAGATACGCCCAGAAAGACATAATTCTGCCTGAAAGTTCTTCACTGGAACAGGTCAGCACTAAAATCTATATCAAGAAATGTAAAATAATCTCGCTTTTTAAAATAACAAGTTGAAATGTCGGTCCTGCACATCGTGTCCTGATTTTACTTAGCAGCACACCCCTTCCTGGCTTGATCCACGATTTTCTGAGACTTTCCCCTTGTTTTTCATATACATTTTACCATGAAGAGCTTATACTGTCTTACCAATATCAGTCCCAGCCCTTGCACCATTTAGTTTCACTTCACCTTTTAAAATTTCATGTTAGAGTGATAATTTCTAGCATATGATAAAGTATCTATACTAAAACCTGAAACCAGCATAAACTTACTTGGATAAAATTAAGAAATGACTTGGACCCATTTGCATAAACACCATATAAATATGTGAATAATCTCATATTTATGAAATCACCATTAAGGGACTTAGTTTGTGCAGTGTTGTAACTAGTTCCGACAAGGGGATCTTTAGCCTGTGGATTGTGTTGGCTTCAGAGATATCCTTTTTGTTTCCTGCACCTATAGTTTCTATTTATGTGTAACGTAATATCATATGCTCTGGTTTACCAAAGAGGGGAAAATATTTTGTCTATGTAGTCACCTTATCCATCTTAAATAAAAATACAAAAATCTCACACGTCTAGGTCTGTGTGTGTGTGTGTGTGTGTGTGTGTGTGTGTGTGTGTGTAGTTTTTTGTGAAAGGTAAGCTGATTTAGGATAAAAAGGAAAAAAGTATATTATCAAGTGAGGAAGACTGTTCTCAGCGATGTCTTTTATAATATCAGGTCACAAGTGGAAATATTTTCCACTTCAGAATTGTGGGGAAATTGTTTTGTTTTGGGGAGTATTCTCTAATTTGGAGTGTGAAAATTCCATAACAGAGTTTATTTTTTTCATTTGTGCCTCTTATATCTGAATATCTTGGACACATTAAGGTTAAATCTATTTTGAGCTTTCTTAAGTAAATGACCCTAATTAACAAGTACAGTCTTTCCTAACATAGGCACTACTCCTCTAGTGGGTTGAATTGTGTCCTCCCAAACTGCCTAATTCCTGGTAGCTGTGACTATGAACTTATTTGGAAGTAGGGTCTCTGCAGATGTAACTTAACTAAAGATCTCCAGATGAAATCATCCTGACTTTAGATGATTGGACCCTAAATCCAATGACCAGTGTCCTTAGTAGAGAAAGGAGAGAGAGATTTGAGCCTCTGAGTCACAGACACACATAGTGTGGAAGCCATGTGAAGACAGAGGCAGAGATGGAGTGATGCATCTGTAGGAAAAGGAACACCAAGGACTGCCACAGTCACAGAAGATAGAAGAGAGGCACAGAGTGGATCGTTCCCTAGAACCTCACAAAGGATCCAACCCGGACAGCAGACCTCTCACACCAGAACTGTGAAACCATAAATTTCTATTGTTTGAAGTCACAGAGCTTGTGATAATTTGTTACTGCAGAAGTAGGCAACAAATGCTGCTCCAAGGGTGGAGGATCCCATGAGCAAGATTACATCACCTCATGGCTATTTTAACAATGTTTTGTATCTTTATCAAGACAGGGCTCTCAAAAGACACTGAGGTGAAAACAAATGCATGGCTCTGTCTTTGCGTATAACCCTTTTTAAACGATTATTTTCAGATGTATGTTCTGCTACATTAACAGTTCCACATTTCCATTTATTTATTTATTTAATTTTTTTTTGTACCACGTGGTGCCATTGTATGTATTTCAATTTACCATCATGCTTTAAAGAACAGGCACATGGATTCCTTTAGGATATGTAGCTTGTGGATTTTATATCCTCATCCTGTAAAAGGTAAGCTGAGGAGTGGAAAGCTCACCTGCTGTGCTCCTTGAGCTCGGTTTGGTTTTCGCATCTGTAAATGGGTGGAAGTGAGATCTGCTTCAGGGCATTGTTAGCAGGATGAGATGAGCTGGCGGTCAAGAATCCAGCACAAAATAGGTGCTCA
The DNA here is from genome assembly GCF_000442215.2 of Lipotes vexillifer. NCBI lineage: Eukaryota > Metazoa > Chordata > Mammalia > Artiodactyla > Lipotidae > Lipotes > Lipotes vexillifer. The sequence continues at coordinate 4,108,609 of NW_006793488.1, read as the reverse complement.
TTAAACGGCGGGGCACCAGAGAGAGAAAATATTCTACGGCCCCTTCTCAGGCCAATGCTCATCATGTTCTCACCCTCACCGTGTCAGGAAGTTCTCTGAACACCCAAGTCAGCATTCTATGTGGGAAAAAGCTTCAGATCTGGTATTAGAGCTTGTGGCTTATCCTTGGTTTGGATATTTATGTGAACTTGAACCTCTATGTAAAATAGGGCTGAAAAATTTGAGCCTCTTCTGGTTGTGGTGGAGATTAATGAGATGTGTCCAAGTGCCTGGTAGTAAATGTTTTCCTTTTCTCATGAGTCATTTTATATACTTGTTGAGACTGTTACCTATTCTTACTTTTTATTGCTACTGTAATGGTGAACTGACACCTAGAAAAAGTCAAAGCTTTTAAATGGAGATGGGGGCTGATCCCAGCTGTGGTGAGTGCTGCTGGGTTAATCCCTTCTCTTAAACTATTTATCTATACCTATTAATTTATATGAGGACTGGGTTGGTTGCTTCTTGCCCCAACATTATAGGGCCTTGTTGTGGTGGTGAATACAAAAGAATCTAGATCACAAAAAGATATTAAAGGAATTTACTAAGAGGTTACCATGTGGACTGGTCTGTTAAAGGGATTACTACATGAAATCCCATCAGACATAGAGATCCTGACACTCCATATGCATCTTGGAGGGGACAAAAAAAAGAAACAAGAAAAAAATTGTGCAGAGCGAGAGAACTCTCTTAGTAAACTCTGTGACACCTTGGGGCCCCAGGCACACCTACTGTGGGACCACTTTTTTTCCTCTCCAAACAGAACAAGACACAGAGAGATGAAGAATTTGCCTTCTCACTTTGCAAAAGCATTGTGTGTGCTTGTGTGTGTGTGTGTGTGTGTGTGTGTGTGTGTGTGCAGGTGTTGGCGGGTGTGCCACAGAGCCCAGCTGGACCAGCTCACTTCCCTCCCATGATTCTGATATGAAACTGATGAGAAAATCACTCATGGAGTCTACCTTTAGTTAGCAGGATGTGACACTGATGTCAGTAATGCCACAGCCACACCTGAAACCATAGGGAGCGTCATCCTAGGTAAGTCACCCTGGCTAAGCTGTCTTAGGTGAGCTTAAGTGAGTTGCTCACTGAGGACTTCCAGAAGCACTTGGAGGAGAACCTTGCATTTGGCTGAGGTCTCATGATGAAGGTGGGAGCCTGTGGAATCTGGTGATTAATGGGGCCGCTTATTATTCCACACTAATCAGTCCACATGAGGTAGGCTGGTCCTGCAGCCGAGTCAGAAGGATGCTACTGTTGACATTTCTAGTACAAGGCAATTGAGACAGCAGGGCATCTCAGGGCATGATGCGATTATGAGGGATAGCACCAAAGAGCAGTGTTGGACTTCAGGGGACACACACTCTTGGGGTCAATTAGAAGATCACATTTCCAGGGTCATGCAAATGATAAAATATTATTTTTATTGTTACCATAGGGCAATTTAGTGGCTTAAGTATATAAAGCTACTTTAGAAATATTTGGGCTGACTTTTGATATCCCATTGATATTGGAAAGCCGTGGAAAAGACATTATGAAATGACTCAGCTCTGAGAAATTATCCAGTAAGGAATAAAACTAATCAATTAAGTGCATAGTTATAACAGATTTACTCACAGAGGAAATCCAAGGAAACAGTAATACATTGTCTTTCAAATAAACATTGAATTGGAAATAAAATAATTTAATTTTCCTTTTTAGCATCAGGAGGCAGTGTTTTCCTGGACATTTCTTAATATGTATTGTATGTGATGTACCTGTCCCTAATCAGTTACATGTAACTAGGTTTTCCTCTGAATTTTAAATATAAACATTCCATACATTTAGCTTATTCAGTTAAGAAACCATGCTTTAAGGACTTTTTAAAATGACTCGTATAGTATCCGATGATAGTCTGGGAAAATTATTTTACGTTTTCATCTTGATTGTAACAATGAAGTAAAGCATTTAGAGTAGTGGTGGATTAGGCATGTTAGCCTGAATTAAGCGTCTTCCAGGGAAGCATTCTGAAAAGCATGCCAGTGTGTATTGGCAGCTAACGCTACTTTTCTAAATTCTTTAAAACTGCCTGGCATTTGGCAATGGGCATGAATCAAATATGACTGTATGTGTGAGTGACACTCAAGTCTGAAGTCTGATTCTTGAATATGAGAGACAATGTAAAAATGTAAAATCTATAATAAAATCTCTATACATAAAAGATGCATTTTATATGATACTTTAACGCATTAGCCAGTGTATTTTTTTCTGTAAGCCAGAAACATATATTCTGCTCTGTGGTTAGTATAGGAAACTTTTTGGAGGGAAAATGGATTTTTAAAAATCACTGGAGTCATTTACACGAGCTAAACTTCTATTTTTTTACTTAACCAACATAGTAGCTCATCTATCATTGCTTAAATACTACATTAAATATAAATGAATACATAACGAATATTATAAGATGGAAGAGAAGAGAACAAACTACTTCATAGTAAAAGAAGCAATAGTGATTTTCCACATGTTACTTCAAAGGAAATGGCAACGACATTGTCATTTTTATAGTTTGTAAGTGTCTGTAACATTCAATGCCTTTTCTAACGTAAGCGGGAAAAATGCCATATTATTATAAATGTGAAAAGTGGTTCTAAAGAGTAGAAATATAATTTTACAAACTAAAAGGCTCATGGAATCCTTTTCAGTTTTAACATTTGGTTAAGCCTATACAAGAAAAATGTACTATGTAATTTACGGCACTCAAATTTCTCATTATTTTGCCTCCATTTTATTTATTTACCTTTTAAGTCCTCCTTGGTTGCTTGACATACATTCTGAACATCCCAGAATGTTCAGGAAATGAAATGGTGCAGATGGAGGCATTCTTGCCAAGGCTGACTGGCATTTAAGGAGAGACAGGTTACCATCTCGAATGAATAAACACATTTTAGTAATGTTATCTTTGCTCTGAAAACCTAATCCAGTCACAATCGTTTATTGTTCATTTTGGCCAGAGATCTTCTTACGTATAGTAAAACAACTGAACATTTCTGAAACAAAGATATTGATGAAAGCGTTTCTTGATTGTTTGTTTTAAAGCAAAGCATGTTACTTTTTATATAGTAACTCTTAAAAATTTTACCATATTGAGAATGCCACACTGAACATGGTTTTATTGTGTATAGTTTTGAAATGAAACAGCCACATCAGATTGACAAGTGATTTAATAATTCCACCCTCTTTGACCAATTATTCCCATTCCCTTATAGATATGTTCTTGTATAACCCAACTTCCTTCAGAAACTCAGCCATCAATTTTACACCAGCAAATGAAAATCTGTGTTGAATAAGAAGTGAGAATACTACATGGTTTTCAAGAGAAAGGAACTCCCATATTTAATATTAAACACTTATATTAGTACTTAAATAAATAAGATACTTATGCTTTATTCCATGAGCTCACTTTACAGAAGGGCCCTATCTTTTTTATTTTCAACACCAAACACAGGACCTGGCAGGAAACAAATTTTACCCCCATTAAATGCTTTTTGATGAATGAATGAATGAATGAATAAATAAATGCTACAGATAACTGGCCAGGCAAAATTATCATGGATACTACTGACATATAAATATTCCTTGATATGAATTTTCTCTAATACAGTTCTAATGTCATTATGTGGAGTGTTATGATTTGGTATTTCCATGCATATCATCTGAATTACTTTTAAGATATTTGTGTTGTAGAGTAGAGAAAAAGGCTGTTTACTTTTTCCAGATTTATTGAGGTATAATTGACAAATAAAACTGTAATATATTTAGAGTGTACAACATGTTTTGGCAAACATCTGTGTTTTTGTTTTTGTTTTTGTAAGAATCCTTAAGATCCACTCTCTTAGCAAATATATAAATATTTTTAAAACACAGTATTAATAATTGTAGTCACCATGCTGTACATTAGATCTTCAGAACTTATTCAACTTATAACTGAAAGTTTGTAACTTTGATTAGAATCTCCCAATTTCTCTCACCTTCTACTCCTGGCAACCATCATTCTACTGTTTCTATGAGTTCTACTTTTTTTTTTTTTTAAAGATTCCACACATAAGTGATACAGTACAGTATTTGTCTTTTTCTATCTGTTTCATTTCACTTATCATAAAATTCCCAACAAATTAGTTATAGAAGGAATGCACCTCAATATAGTAAAGCCATCTGTGACAAGCCCACAGTGAACATCATACTCAATGGTAAAAAGCTGAAAGCTTTTCCTCTGAGATCAAGAATGAGACAAAGATGCCCACTCTAACCACTTCTATTCAACATGGTGCTGGAAGTTCTAGCTAGAGCAATTAGATAAAAAAAATAAAAGGCATCCAAATCAGAAAAAAAGGCTCTTTAATAATATAATAGCTAACATTCACTGCATACCTGTTGATACTATTCTAAGAACTTTGCATAATTTAACCTCACAGTTGCCTTAAGAAGGTAGTGTTATTGTCTCCATTTTATAGAAGAGCAACCTGAGACACAGAGAGGCTGAGTAACTTGGGAAACGTTCTACAACTAATAAGTTGCTGAGCCAGGATTCAAACGTAAACAGTCTTAACCATCACACTCTACTGTTGGTGGCAGTTCACAGTGTTCAAATTTTATATCATTCCTGACACATTACATTTCGGAGGGAGTGAAATTCCAGGCCAATTAAGTGCTTTTGACATTCTTTAAATTATTCTGTAGAGAATGTAGACCAACACATTTTATAACATTATTTCATATTGTATTTGGTTAAACCAAGAAAAACCAAGTTGAGGCATATTTACAATAGATTAAAGACTCAATGGCATTCCTTGTAGTTGTGCTGGCAAAGCAACATCCAAGAAAGAATGAATTACAAAATAATCATTCGTTTATTTTTGAAAATACAGAACATTTAAAAAATTTGACTAATATCTTCACCCTACCTACCAGTGAATTCATACCTTACATACCTTCTCCCACTTTAAAAAAAGGACTGTCATTCCCCAAATATATGCCACATTTAAAAAAAAATTCTTGTCCACAGTCCCTAGTTGGTCACATCTTACTGTCATTTCCTTGAGGAAGCCCAGTCGTTCATGTGTCTCTTCTCACAACTTTAGTTGTATTTTCTGAGTAAATGGTGTGTCTCTTTATCATGCTCTTCCTTTCTGGAAGTTAGGAATTTCATTCTGTTTGTTTCTGTGTCTTTCTACTCAACACCCAGCGTGGAGTTCAATATTTGCTAACTAGATATTTATTGAATGGGCATTTGATACATAACATATTGGATAAATGAATAATTGCAAAAAGATCTGAACCTTTCACTTCCTAAATTTTATTTTTATGAAGTCAAGAATCCATTTAGACTTGTCATCTGAGACTAAACAAAGTGAATCACAGTATAGTCATGACTGCATGTTGCCACTCATCTTTGTATTCTTCAACTCCAGCTGCCATAACAAAGTACCATACACTGAGGGGCTTAAACAACAGATGTTTGGTTTTTCACAGTTCTGGAGGCTGGAAGTTTGAGATCAGGGTGCCAGCATGGTTGGTTTCTGGGGCGAGCCCTCTTCCTGGCTTATGATGCCTGCCTTTCTCCCTGTATTCTCACATGGTAGGGGAAGACAGAAAGGAAGTAATCTCT
>NW_006793488.1:4070316-4102904 GCF_000442215.2 Lipotes vexillifer | reverse complement strand
GAAAGACAGAAAGGAAGTAATCTCTCCAGTGTCCTTCCTTAAGAGGGCACTAATCCCTTCATGGTGTTCCCTACCCTCATGACCTCATCTAAATATAATGATCTCTCAAAGGCCCCTTTGTCCGATTACAATCACACTGGGAAATAAGACTTAAACATATGAAATTTGAGGGAACACAATTCAGTCCATAGAACTCTCCTTTAAAAAATACTAGATTTTCATGAAGACTTTTCTACATAGATCTTAGCTCATGAAAAATTCATTTACCCTGAGTATGGAAGGATGGACTTGTCTCACAAATGTTTCAGCTGAAGTGCTTCTAGTGGCTGAGTGCTTCATTTATTTTAGGATAGAGCTTTGGATGGGGAAGAAGCCTGGGGCTTAGAACGAGCACTGCTCAGAGATGGGTGGACTGCCAAGGCTTTGAGAAGGTGTAGTCCTTCTTGCCTATCAGAGACCCAAAGTGGTCTAAATATATTCCTGGAAGAAGCATGCACTTTTAGGGAGAACAAAGTAAAATGAAATTGCTTATCTTATTGCTAATATTTAGAGACTTTTCTTCAATCATTGGAAATTTGATTTGTACCATAATAATTCTGTGCCATCTATCAATTTGGAAAGACAAAATCTTTCAAAACATGTACTGAATAGGTAGATGGCTCATTTGTACTGTTTAATCTGTTAGAATCCAGAACGGTACAACGGAAGATAGTTTGAAAGGGAACAGAAAATAAATTTATATTCATGTAATTGAAATTTTCTAGCAAAAGCAATGATTTGACTCTAGGTTTCTCTAAGTGAAAATTTAGACTACCTCATTTTCAAAGAAAAGTGAGGTGAAATTTGTGTGTGTGTGTCTGTGTGAGTGTGAGTGTGTGTGTGTGTGAGAGAGAGAGAGAGAGAGTTGGAAAGAGAGAGATTGATGTAGTGAAATTGCTTAAGAATCATTAAAATGAAAAAAAGGAGGTGTATGAGAAAATAGTGAAAACGTTTTGATGCTGTGTCTTATATGTCAAGTTCGTTGAAATGTGAGTTCTATGTAGAATTTGCACAAATCCAAGGAAAATGCCAGGATGCTCAAGCTTCTAAATCCAGGATGTTGTTTATATTTACAAAGACCTCTCCAACAGGAACTGTTAGACTGCAGGAAACCTCATTTTCAATATGTCTGCATAACACCAATAAATAGTAACAAAAATTGTATCTGGTTATGGAGAGAAATAGCCTTCTTAACGTTCACCTCCTGTATCTTTTTTCTCTAATAAGTTTGCTGACCACAATGCTCATTAGTGGTACAGTAAAAAGGAGCTACTGGTAAATAATAACAATTCTTTGTATTTATACAGTGCCTTTGATCAGAGCACCTCAAAGCTTTCATGACTCATTAATCTGTGAAATACATCAGTGAAGTATTAAGGCGTCAAGGATTATTACCCTCTTTTTGTAAACAGAGAAACTGAGGCATTTGCAAGAAACTATCCCAGGGTCATTCAATGATTTGATGACAGAGTCAGGGATAAGATCTATAAACCAGATCTAATTAGAGCAAAGACAAACGAAAACCAGTAGCTTCTGTGAAATCGCTGAAAAGTTTTATGCAATGCTTGGAAACAACATTGCTTTAAAAGACACGCTTTTTATTTAGTTTTCATTTTGAGTGATTTCTTCCATTTAGTAATGGAGACCTCTCCACAGCTTCCTATTTAGATCACTTAATATTGGGCCATTTCCTTGAGACCTCTCTGGCTTTCATTTCTTCTATATGAAGAAATAGTACATGTTTCTTATGAAACAGTTTAATTACTAATAGAAAAAAAATGAAAATAACTTTATATATATCTATGTTTGTATATATATATGTATGTCAACACCTATAAATATTTAGTCAATTAAATATCAATCTGTCTAACATCAGTTGACTTGGAAAAACTATTCTACAGAAATGTATTGTACTCTACCTCATTGCAATTTCCATATGAATGAAGGTTAAAGGCATAAACCCTGCAATGTTATTTTTTTTTTCCCAAAGCCAACTGCTCAGTTCCAATTAGAAACGACCCTCAGAAGATGGCAAATCACATTTTCCTCAAAACTTGTCTCATAAAAACAACTCATTGTATGGTTTCTTGGAAGAAAAAATATTTATTTTTTTACGTGATTATTTTCTCATTACCCCTTTACTCTGTTATGATTACTTAAATTTTCAAAGAGTTGTGCTGTGGGACCCCTGTGGAGTGGCAGAGTCTGTAAGGGAAGGGATTACCTTGTTTGCACACACACAGAGAATTTTGTATTTTATGTCTTTGTTCCTATTCCCTGTTTCCTAGTACAGTTGACCCTTGAATCGCACGGGGGTTATGGGATCCCTGAAGAGTGGAAAATTCATGGAATCAGGAGTCAACCCTCTGAATCCCCAGTTCCACATCCTAGGATTCAACCCACCTCTGATGGTGTAGTACTGTATTTATTGAAAAAAAATCCTCATATAAGTGAACCTGAGCAGTTCAAACCCATGTTGTTCAAGGGTCACTGTATACATAGTAGACTTTCAAGATTGCCAGTTGATTTCCTTGTTATTTGGCTGGACATTTACTTTTCTCATACTGTCTGTTTTGTTTTTATGACATACCAAGTCTCTCTGGTGCTTTTCAGATAAAATCCAATGTCACCGGTTATTTAAATGTGGTCCATCAACCTCTCTCAGGATACCTGAGATGCTTATTAGAATGCACATTCCTGGGTACCAACACAGACTTACTGTCTCATAATCTGTGGGAAAGGAGTCCTAGAATGTATAAACACAAACCCTCTCGGAGGTTTTTATTCACATTAAACTTAAGATCTTTTCCTATCTTACAATTATAGATAATACTTCTACAGCACTTAACATGTGCTAGGCATTGTTCTAAGTACTTTATATATAATAACATTTAATTCTCATAGAAACTTTTGAGATGTTATGACTTAAAAAAAGAAGTATCTTGCTAAGACCATGAATTCCTATTCTCTATATACATTTGTAATATACTAATTGTAAATGAGATAAGACAACACCTATAAAATATGAGGCAGTATTTAAGATTTAATTGATAGGAGGTTATAAAGTAGTATAAGAGTCCCTGATTACCCTTCACTCAGATTGAATTGCTTTTTAAAAATTATCACAGGAGTGGTAAAATTATTTAATTGAGTTTTTTTTTTTTTAATTTTAGCAAAGAGGTAGCTCTTTTTTAAAAAAATAATTTTATTTATTTTTGGCTGTGTTGGGTCTTCGTTGGTGCACGCAGGCTTTCTGTAGTTGCGGTGAGCGGGGGATACTCTTTGTTGCGGTGTGTGGGCTTCTCATTTCGGTGGCTTCTCGTTGCGGAGCATGGGCTCTAGGCACACAGGCTTCAGCAGTTGTGGCACGTGGGCTCAGTAGTTGTGGCTCGCGGGCTCTAGAGTGCATACTCAGTAGTTGTGGTGTACGGGCTTAATTGCTCCGTGGCATGTGGGATCTTCCCGACCAGGGATTGAACCTGTGTCCCCTGCATTGGCAGGTGGATTCTTAACCACTGTGCCACCAGGGAAGTCCAGAGATCTTTTTGTTTTCTTACAGCAGAGTGAATTCATTCAATCTATCTTTGGGTCCTGGTCATAGATAATGGGATATTTTCATTTATTGTCATTTTTTTATTGTTAGTTTTAATTTTTAGGGTCTTAAAGTTTGTTCACTAATAAATTACCTCAAAAAAGCCAACACATATTTTTTCTCAAGGATGTTTTTGGGATAAACAAGGAAATGTGAATATGGACACGGTATTAGATGATATTAAAAAATTAGTATTGCTACAGTAATCAAGGCAGTGTGATATTGGTGAAAAAATAGACAACTAGATGAATGGAACATAATAGAGAGACCAGAAATAGACTGACATAAATATAGTCAACTGAGTTTTGACAAAAGAGCAAAGGAAATTCGATGGAGAAAAAATTGTCTTTTCAACAAATGGTGCTGGAACAACTGGACATCCACATGTCAATAAAACAAAAACAAAAACATAAAACCTAGACACAAACCTTACATCTCTCACAAAAATTAACTCAAAATGGATTATAGCCTAAATGTAAAATGTAAAACTATAAAACTACTAGAAGATAACACAGGAGGAAATCTAGCTATGGCAGTAACTATTTAGATACAACACCAAAGACAACCCAGGAAAGAAATAACTGATAAACTAGACTTCAATAAAACTAAAGCCTTCTGCTCTGTGAAAGACAGTGTCAAGAGAGTGAAGAGACAAGCAACACACCAGGAGAAAATATTTGTAAAAGACATACCTGATAAAGAACTGTTGTCCATAATATATAAAGAACTCTTAAAACTCAATTATAAGAAAATAAACAACATGATAGGCATTTTTAAAGAAATTCTATGTTATATGTCACTAGGGAAATACAAATTAAAACAACAATGAGATATCACTACATACGTATTAGATTGGCCAAAATCAAAAAGCACTGATGACATCAAATGCCATTCTTTGCTGTGGGGAGTGCAAAATGGTACAGCCATTTTGGAAAACAGTTTGGCAGTTTCTTACAAAACTCAAATACTCTTACCATATGATCCTGCAATCACTGTCCTCAGTATTTACCCAATGAGTTAAAAACTTACGTTTACACAAAAATCTACACATGGGATGTTTATAGCAACTTTATTTATAATTGCCAAAATTTGGAAGCAATCAAGATGTCATTCAATTGGTGAATGGATAAATAACCTGTGGTTCATCCAAACAATGGAATATTATTTAGCACTAAAAATTGAGCTGCTAAGTCATGAAAAGACATGGAGGAAGCTTAAATGAATATTACTAAAGGAAAGAAGCCAACTGAAAAGCCTTCATAGCAATTCCAACTATATGACATTCTGGAAAAGGCAAAATAGGGAGATAGTAAAAAGATCCATGGTTAGGTGGGAGGGAGGGGTGAATAGGCAGAGTACAGAGAATTTTTAGAGCAGTTAAACTAATCTGTTTAATACTATAATGGTGGATATATGTCATTATACATTTGTCTAAACCCATAAAATGTACAACACCAGGAGTGAACCGTAATGTGAACTATGGACTTTGGAAAATTATTGTGTCAGTGTAGGTTCAAATGTTGATGGTAAGGGAAGTGTGTGTGGCAGGGGAGGGGGAACATCTGCACTTTTGGGATATGGGAAATCTCTGTACTTCGGGTGATAATGATGTGTCAGTGTAGGTTCATCGATTTTGACAAATATGCCACTCTTCTGGGGAATGTTGATAGTGGGGAGGCTGTGAGTGTGTGAGGCCAAAGGTATATGAGAACTCTCTGTATTTTCTACTCAATTTTGCTGAGAAAATAAAACTGCTCTGAAAAATAAAGTCTATTTTTTAAAAAAAGTGCGAATTTTGTAATGTGTCATAATGACATTATGGTTATGAAAAAAATGCTCTCCTTTAACAGCTGGATACTGCAATATTTAATGGTGAAATGTCAAATGTCTTTAATTTGCTTTAAAAATTTCAGACTTTGTACATATATATATATAAATGGAGCAAATACGGCAAAATTTAATCATTATTAAATCTAGATAATGGGTATGTAGTGGTTTCATTATATAATTCTCTCTACTCTTTTATATATTTTGACATTGTTCATAATTAAAAGCAAAAATACTTTTATGCAATTACCACACATTAATTTATTTTTGAATTCTGTTGAGACCATTTAAGTCACCAGTCCTAGACTCTGCAGAACATTAGAATCACACGGGGATTAATTAAGTTAGAATTTCTGGGTAGTGGTAGGGGAGTGGGTATTTTAAGAAGCTCAAATATGCATCAAGAATTGAGAACCAGTGGTCTAACTGCTCTATTCCCAGTTTCTGAAAATAAAGAAAATGATGTAGTGAACAATTTTTTCATGGTACCCAAAGGCTCAGTCATGTCACTCTCAGCTATTTCTAGCCATAAGTCAACGGTAGCATGGTAATCTCAGCTTCCCCCACTCTAGTGACCATAATAATTTCCCATTAATGTGGTCATATATGACTGATACATAGATGGATGGATAGATAGATAGATGATAGACAGTAGATAGAATTTTAATATATTCAACTTAAATTTATTGAGTCCCAGGCATTGGGACAGGAGCTTTTGTTACCTCTTTTTCTTTTTGCACATAACCGTGGGAGATAGGTGTGATGATCCCCATGCTTTAGGTGAGGAAATCGAAGCTGAAAGCTTGTTATTCTTTTCTCATGTTTCACCCAGAATTCTCAGATGCCCCTGTACCCTTTCCTTGACTCTTCAGAGTTTCTTTTATTCCATTCTTTGAGGCAGATGCCGAAGCATTTTGCTGTAGGAGGTCACATGGGCATACTCCTTCCAATTCTTTTATCTGTGGCTTCTTTCATTCCTCGTGGCTTTCCTTTCGGCTCATTACAACTCAGGTCTCACCTTTGAGAGAACTGACTAAAATATATTTAAATAGCATGCCATTTAAATTATTTTTTAAAAAGCAATTTTCCACTGTAGATTTAGAAACCAACAGATCTATTTTAGCCAACATAATTTCTGATTAACTAATTTAATCTGTGCGAAATTACATAAGCAAACCTGAAACAAGACTCCATCAATTTTTTTTGCCTTTGGATGTAACATAATATTTTCAAAAATGAACCAAATAGGGTAATTAGCCCCCAGGCAGAGCAAATGACTCTAATAGCCATCTCCCACACATTTCTTTGGTGGAAAGACCAAAAATGAAAATAAAAATGTGGCAGCCCATGGGTTAAAGCCCTGCATGTATCCTATTAAGTAACAGTTTGGAATAGCAATACAAAGAGTTACCTTTCTGGAAGTTCAAAAAGAGAAAAGAATTGATGTCTTCGCTTTAGGCTGCCAACAGCTCTCTTCTGATGGACTGTTGATTTCAACAGTGCTTGACTGCCTGTAATTGCACAGAGAGACTTTTATTTTTCAGTTCTTTAGTTTATTCAGTTTTTATTTGGTTTCAGTTCCATTATTTGTGGCAAAATGTTCTAATTGTACTAGGTGAGAATCACTATTTTGTATTTTGAAAAGGAGAAATGATCTATGACGATCCATCCTTAGGAGGTAGGAGGTCTGAGTTCTGGGCCCCAAAGTTCAGACTAGCTCCCTATTACTTGGGAAAAACACTCAAGCAGTCTGGATCTTGGTTTTCATAGTTGCATAATTAGAGGGCTGGATTTCATCATTTTAAAGTTCTTTTAGTTCCAAAAATTTTAATGATGCCACCTTATATTTACATATAATAGTTATTAAAGAGATAGCAGATAATCCCCAATTCATGATATGGTGAAGATTTTCTTCTTTGTGGGTTAATTATATTTTACATTCTAAATGTAACAGTAACAGTAATGTAACAGTAAATGTAACTGTTACATTTAAATGTAACAGTATTTCTAAATGTTTAACAGTATTTCTGTAACAGTATTTCTAAATGTTTGTGAGCATTAAAACCAACTGGAGTGCATGATAAGGTGGGCGCTCTGATTTGTTGGGTTTAGAGGGTGACTAGGAACCTACATTTTGAATAAGTTCCCTAGATGATGCTCTGGAAATTGTGCTGTGGAGTAGAAGGGGAGCACAGGGAGGTAGGGCTTGAAAGCTGTCAGCTGTCAAACATCCTAAAAGGAGTCAGACTCTTGAGTACCTGAATTTGCCTACTTTGGGGTTAATTTGCTTTTTTATTTTTTTAAGTTTTAAGGTGAAAGAATATATTGAGTTTTATATTTTATGTCTTCCCTACAATGTAGACTTTAAGTGCTCTAAATTTTCTTCTCTGTACTTTTTTGCTGTGTTCCACTAATTTGGCATGTTATGCTTTATCATTTACTTCAACATATTTTTCAATTTGTCTTTGACCTACGGGTTCTCTGGAAGCATGTTGTTTAATTTCCAAATATTTGGGGAGTTCTAGATATCTTACTGTAGTTGATTTCTAATTTAATGCATTTGTGATCAGAGAAAATACTCTGCATTATGTTAATCCTTTGACATCGATTGCAACTTGTTTTAAGGTGCAGAATATGGTCTATCTTATTGAATGTTCCATGTACCCTTGAGAAGACTGTACATTATGCTCTTGTTGGGTGTAGTGTTCTATAAATGTCAAATAGGTCAAATCATTCGATAGTACTGTTAACATTTTCTACATTTTTACTGATTTTTTTGGTCTTTTTCTATGAATTATCAAACTCCCCAAGTATGACTGTGAATTTGTCTCTTTTTCCCTTTAGTTCTGCCAACTGTTCTTTCATGTGTCTAGAAGCTTTATTATTACACACATACACCTTTAAGATTGTTGTTTTTCTCTTTAATCATTATGAAATGCCCCTCTTTATCTTTGGTCATACTCTGTATCTTGAGGTCTAGTTTGTCTGATGTTAATATAGTCACATCTGATTACCCATGCTTAGTGTTGCATGGTTTTTATTTTTTCATTCCTTTACTTTCAAAATTTTATGGGAAAGTTATGTTTCTTGTTAATGACATATATCGGGTTGGCCAAAAGTTTCATTCAGGTGTTTCCCTTAACGTCTCATGGAAAAACCCAAACGAACCTTTTGGCCACAGCCCAAATAGTTTGGTCTTAGATTTTTAATTTAGTCTGACAATCTCTTCCTTTGTATAAGGATATTTAGACCATTTACATCTGTCAAAATCACTAATATGCATGGGTTTAAATATATTATCTTGTTATTTGATTTGTCTTGTCTGCTCTTTGTTGCTCTGTTTTGTGCTGAATCAAGTAGGCGGGTTTTTCTTTTTTTGTATCCATTTTATCTATTCTATTGATGTTTTTATCATGTCTCCTGGAGATTTTTTTCCTTAATGGTGTTCTAGAGATTACAATATGTATCTTAGTCTTAATTATCATGGTCTCTGCCTTCAAAAACATTTTGCTGCTTCACAAAAAAATTTAAGAATTTTACAATAGTATATTTCTAACTGTGAAATCCCATGCTTTGTGCACTTGATGTTGTATATTTTACTTCTATAAATATACTATGACCTCCAATACATTGTTATTATTATAATTTTACTTCTACTAGTCAATAGACATTTAAAGAAATTGAAAGACATTTATCTTTAAAAATATAAATGGTAAAACATTATAAAGCTCTCTCCCAGGAGTGAATAATAATTTTCTGGATTTTACTGGATTATGCTTTCTTTTGACCTTAGCTCTGAAATAGGCTATAAAAAACTGTGATTGTGCAGATTATCCAGCTTTGTTTTATTTTTCAGGTGGGAGGGACATTCTCTTGAGACTTTTTTGACTTAAGTAGAAGCAGAAGTCTCTCTTGCCTGAATCTTCAAACTCTCATTTAAATTTTTTTCCTCTTTACCAAACTGTTATTTCAAATCACCCTCAGTTTAAAAACGGACAAACACTTTTCCTTGACCATTTATCCTTTTTGTTTTTTTCCTGATGGCCATAAATATTTATCATCCTCATCCCCTAAACTAGAAAGAATAATATCCCCTTGCTTTCTTCATTTCTTTCTCCTATTAGTCTTTTCTCAGTCCTCCAATGTTTAGTTTCCAGTATGGCTACTGGGATAGTTTCTCTTTCTGTGACCTACAGTTACCAAGTCAATCACTTTTAAATTCATATTTTATTTGAGCTATTGCATTCAAAACATTAGAAACATTCTACTTTACTGAAACTCCCTGATTACTTGCTTTTACAGCCTCTCTTACATCTCTAGGTCCTCTTGTTCAGTCTATCTTTATTTTATTTTTTTAAACTTTTTTATTAGAGTATAGTTGCTTTACAGTACTGTGTTAGTTTCTGCTGTACAGCAAACCGTCTATCTTTAAAATGCTGTTTTTCCTCAAACTCTTTCTAACCCAGATTCTTTTTCTGCTCCATGCATTTACTGCAGGGCATCTCACCCAGTACAACAGCTTCAACTTTTATCTGAAGACTCAAGTTTTTATCTCCAACCCAGATCGCTGTCCTGCTCTCCAGAGCTGTGTACGAAACTGCCTTCACGACACCATCACTGGTTTCCCCTGTTTCCCCCCACCACCACCTCCAACCTCCTCTTCTTGAATTCTTTATCTCATTGAAAATTACTCCATTTTCTATGTGGTTATCCAAACTAGAAACCTGGAAGTCACCCTCAATTCCTGCTTTGTCCTTAGTCACATCAGCCGTCCAGTCCTATTCATTCACCTCCCATGCATTTCTGTAATCTCACTCCTCCTCTCCAGCCCCATGGCCACATCCCTAAAGTGACAGCCCTGCCACCTTGCACTGCACTATACCTGCTTCACCCATCTCTCTGCAGTGTCATCAGCCTGCTGCTATGACAATCCGATCTGATTGCTTCCTGTTTGAAATCTGTAACTGCTTCCCCATTATCTATAATGCCTAGCACAGAAGAGACACTGAATAGTTTTGAAAGAGTGAAAGAAAGATCAAACAAAATTACATTGAAATATATTCAATGAACTATATATTGACCTTTGGTTCTCTCACCCTTGTCAATTTTTCCAACTTGACCTCATACATTTCTGCCCTTCACCTTTCATACTCTAGCAATTATCAAATCTTTCATGGTTGCAGGAATAAGGCTCCTTGTCCTTGACATGTTGTCCCCTTTTTCTGAAACCTTTACCTATTGATGTCTCCCAGAGAAAGTCAGGTGGTCCTTTAGTTCTAACCGAGTTTGGAGAAATCTCCACTCTAGCACTTAATTATCTGTTGGCTTCCAGATAAGAATTTCATATATGATACACTCCTAAACGGGGAACTTTACCTTTTCTGATGAGTACCTCAGCATCTAGGAACGTGTCTGGTATACAATAAAAGCTCAAAGGGCTTCCCTGGTGGTGCAGTGGTTGAGAGTCCGCCTGCCGATGCAGGGGACACGGGTTCGTGCCCCGGTCTGGGAAGATCCCACATGCCACGGAGCGGCTGGGCCTGTGAGCCATGGCCGCTGAGCCTGTGCGTCCGGAGCCTGTAACGGGAGAGGCCACGACAGTGAGAGGCCCGCGTACCGCAAAAGCATAAAAAAAAAAAAAGCTTAAAAAAGTACAAAGAAAAGAGCATGAGTTCAAACCAGTTTATAACATAGTAAACTAGGAACTGGTAGCGACGTAGGAAAGCCTGTGGGGTTGGATTACTTATTATTTATCACAGTTACTTTTCCTTGACTGGGAGGAAGCACACTTAGGAAGGCAGTGATGGGGAGACAGATGATGTTTGGAACGTAATTTTTCTATTTTTATTTTCCATTTCCATTGTCAAAGAGGTAATGAATAAAGAAAGTATTGGAGAAAAATAGCTGGAGACGTTGTTGTTGTTGAGGTCAAATAGCTATACACTAAGGGTTGAAGGTAAACAACTATGAGGAAATCTCATAGTTCAGACAACAGGGGGAAGTTTAGCTGATTTTAAAGCTTGCCAGTAGGCTTTGGACAGTCTAGGTCAGATCAACACCTGGAGGCAGTGTAGGTAAAGGAAAGTGCAGGGAATTACAGAGCAGAGAGAAAAGTCAAGGACGTGTCAGCAGTAACAGTAGCCGCTGACTCGATGGGACAGGCACTTTCCTTACTCTTTAAATGTTGCTCTACTTTATGTCTTGGTGCATTTATGAAACCAATAGAGTAATCAGGCACATGAATTATGAGCCTTGTGACTTTAGTAATGAGTTAATTTTTTTACAACACACCTATACAGATGAATTGTGAACGCTAGTTCTTGCGTGGTCTGTTTCCTTGGATGTTGTTGTTGTCCTGTCTTTATCCATCCTTAGTGTACCACCTGAGGCAGCGATAAATGAGGCATCCCAGGCTTGGTTCTTGGGAGGGAATGGCTGGTCTCTGTGAGGCTGTCCTAGTGTTTCTAGATTGAAAAAAGATGTGAATTAACCAGAACAATAGGAAAGCCTGTGGGAATCAGTCATAATATCTTTAGGTAAAACAAGCAAAGACAAGTGGGCTCTGTGCCATGTGATAAAAACATAAGAAAAAAAATTTACCAAGTTACAAAAGAACGTACTTGACTGGGAATCCTCATATGCCATGTTCCACTTGTATGGTCTGAAGTACAGCCCATTGTATGATGATGCTCTGTAGCTCAGTGTTATCTGTAAAACAATGGGAATGACCCTCGCCTTCTTACTTCATAATGTTGAGAAAGAGAAACATGAAATAGTATCTGAAAGTGTTTTTTGAATAATATAAAGCGCTACATAAAAGTCAGTTATTATCATTGTGTTAGTTTCATTTTTAAAGTTTAACTTCTGTATTCACTTAATTGTCCGTTAGGTGGAGTTCTTAGAAATGACATTTGGTTGTATGACATAGAACAGTAAGTCAGGGGTGTGACATGTAGGTGAGAGCACAGGCTCTGGGGACAGAGACACTGGAGTTTGAATATGAGATCCCATTTCCTACTGTGTGACCTTGAGCAAGTTGACGTCTCTATGACTCAGTTTTCTGTTTCAGTCTGTGAAACGGGAATAATAATAGTCCCCATACCAAAGATTGATGTGAGGTTTATATGAAAACAGAAAATAAGAGGGATAATTCAGGTAAACCCTTCATAGAGTGCCCTGGTCATCATAAGCATATGATTAGTTCTGGGAAGTAAAATACCCCAAGGATTCTGGATGAATGGTTGTGACCTTGACAAAGATTTCTGAAAAGAACTGGTACTTTGGTGAATATGAATTTTGTAGAAACAGACAATTTCTCCTTTTTCTTTATCTAAGGCTGCTAGATTCCTAGGATGTCCCCATTTAGATCTGTTTCCTCAGCAGTTTGTCATTTTGCATGTAGACGACCCTGCCAAATGCTGAACAGCTCCTGACTACTCCTTAGCCAGGAGTAGCCCAGAAGGGACAAGTGGACAAGCATGAAAGATGTTCAGCCAGCATTGTGGTGGGTAGGAAAGGCTTCATTCATTCATTCATTCATTCATATCCCTGGACTCATTTTACCAGACGAAAACAAGGAAAACAAGTGATAGAGTAACAAAAAAGGCTGATACATACATATATATATTTATATATGTATATATATTTATATGCAAATATATATTTACAGAGTCCAGTATCACCGTGGTGTAACATAATAATTGTAATGATGAATAATTAAATTAGACATGGATATTTTATTATTTACTAACTGTCATGATGTATTCCAAGTACTTTATATATCTTAACTGATTTATTGCTCACATTATAAAATAGATAAATATTATCACTTGCACTTTACAGATGAGGAAACTAAGACTCAGAGATCTTAAGTAATTGCCTAAGGTCACACAACTAATAAGAGCAGACTGGAATTTGAACCTAATTGACCTAGCCATGCCCATACTATGAAGCAATAGAACTAATCTCAGCTAGTTGCTAGAGAAATTTAAGAGAAGAGACAAAGTCATATTGAGATAAAGCAGAATAGTAGAACATCTGACAAACTCCAGTTTCTACCAAGTGAAACTTCTGACAGTTCAACAAACAACGATGAATGAGGTGGGAGATTTGAATTATTGTTTAAAATACTAATGCACTCAGTGTCCCGAGAGGATGATCAGTGAAGTTGAATTAATTGTTCTTGTAAAAATACAAATGTGGACATTCCATTTTCTGTGATTCTATGGTCCTAGATCTGAGATGATTACATAATGGATTGGAACCAAAGGAATGCATTGCAATGCATTTTGCATGTTAATTTTGTTTTGATGCCTTTGGTTTAAATTATTCAAATACAACCAGGTATGCAAAGTTTAAGGAAATGTGAAGCTTTATGGGAAAACAGAACATCATGCTGAAAGTTAGTGAGTAGTCATTCACAAGTGCACCCATTGGGACAAAACTTCATCTAGTGGTCTGGAGAGATATATTAAGGAGTTTGTATTATTTATATACATTATTAATTAATTATCAATCAATTAATATGTATCTATATACTTTATATTAATTAAAGATAAACTAAAGGTAGTTTGTCAAATATTCTTTGGTTTCCAAAATATGTAGCAAATTTTGGAAGATTTTTTAAAAATGAAATAAATGGTGGAAACTTAAAATAAGGCATGTGGAATCTGCTGTGAAGGTTAAAAAAAAAAAAAGAAAAGAAATAAAATAAGGCCAGAGCTGTAGAACTGGGGCATATGACTGCGTAGAGCATGGATTTATTTTCTTGGAGAAGAATGCATCCTCTATTAATTGCCCCAGTGCAGTTAAGTCAAGAGAAACACAATATTAGAGCCATCTGGGACCTTTGGTAAGTCTTCTCAACGTCAGTTTTAATCTGTTTTCTTCCGGGTCATATTCCAATGTTATTTAGCACTTAGTACATTGTCAAACAGTGGACAGGCACTGAAACTAAACGAATGATTACATAAATGAATGATTTTAGGTTGCTAAAATCCGTGTGATGCTTTTTCTTAAGTTTCAAATGTCCTGTACTCCAGTCTGATTGGATTTCATAGGTCACGTGTTCAATCCGTGAGCTCCTCACTGGGCTACAACCTGAGATCATGCTAATGGGCTCCATCCTGGATCACGTGTCCAGCCTGGCGGTGGGGATGGCTTCAGTTTCCCTGGCACAAGGGCTCTGTACACTCACCGTCCAGGAACGATCATACTCATCTTCCAATTTTCTCTAAGGAATGAAGATATGTATCTCCACTTTGTCATTAAAGTAGCTTTTCAGCTTTCTTGTGGGTCACGTTCCTATTCCTGGCCTTCACTTTCTTCTTTCTCCCTGAAAGTGCCATTTTACTTCTTTTAGCGTGTGTAATGATCATGGCTACCTATAAACATTTTGAGTGATTTGGATTATTGTCATTTTTGTCATTAATATATAATTGTTGAAGGACTGGGTGATGGCTGCTGGGAATTAGAAATGCAGAAGCAAGAATTTTAAGAATGAGAAAGGGTGGGGCGGGTGGCGGAGGAAGGGTATGGATTGTGATCTGAAGCACATGCATAGGCAGTTTGCAATTCCCCTGAAATAACCTCAGAAGATACTGTTTTTCTAAAAATCTTAACCAAAAGAGAGATATGTAAATATCTGATCTTTTCAGTTTTTTCCCCCGCAGGTGATTAAAGGAAAGTAAATTGCAGCATAACTACAGTGCTTTTAAATAAATGTAAAAATGTTTTATTGCTGAACAGTGTAAATATTAACAGTGCAAATGTTAACAAAATGTCTCTTTCTAAGGGATTTGAATGCCTACCAGGTAACCGGTATCAAGCATAAACTACTTTAACAAAATCTTAGCAGCTCTCCCTGCCTCTGTTCTGTCTTTGCGCCAATCCATTCCAGAATTAGTGTTTAAGGTGTAATGATGAGCATTTCATTTCCTCAGTCAAAAACCTTAAATAGCTTTTTGTAGGTGTTTCCTGCTCAGGTAATTATTTTTTGAGGGAAATATCATGGCGTAGTGATGAACTTGTGTTTCACAGTCAGAGAATAATGGATTCAAATAGACTCTAAATCTTACGACATGTGGTCTCAGACAACTCAATTAAGCTCTCAGGTTACCAATTTTCAGTAAAATGGGGATAATAATTCTTATCAAATAATGTTGCCACAACTATTGTGTGTAATTAGAGAGCCCGATCCAATAAATGGTATTAAAATAATAAAAATATTAGCTATTAACTCATATAATAACAATCCAGTACTCTTATTATCCATATAATAACAATTCCAGTCAGGAATTCCCCATTTTATCTGTTGACTTCTTTTTACTCATTCATCACTTAATCCTATGCTGCAGATTAAATGTATTTTGTTTCAAACTTACTCACAATTTCCCTCCCGACAAGGGATTTTTCTTGTATTGTCTATGTAGTAGGGACTCAGAAATATATGTTAACATTACAGAAGAAACATTTACCAAGTACCTAAAATGTAAAAGTCATTTTGTTTGAAATGAAGACACTGAAAGACCAGAACATATATGTGTGTTTGTGTGTATGTATGTATAAAATATGTCACCATTGTTAAAAGTGATTCTCATTTATTTGGTGTAGATGCCACAGGGTCCTTTTAAGATTTTACCTGGTTCTATAATGTAGTTTAGAAATCATCTCCATCTATGATTTCAAATAATCTGTTTTCACTCCTCTGTTCATCTTGCTCCATGTTTTAGTTCTATTATTTCACTTAAAATCTCTCCATACTTGAAGCTTCCCAATGATTCTCCTTTTCTATGACAAAGCCCTCAATAAGCATGCCATCGAAGTTGAATTATCAGCCTGCTCATCCTCAGTGAATATCAACTCCTTCCTGAAAGAATTGTTAATGAAAGTAGTATACAATATTAAGGAAGCCTTAAGATGAATGACCTCAACGCAAAGGGAGAGACAGATATGGTGTCAAAAAAAAGAATCCATATGTTTGAGGCTTCCCTGGTGGCTCAGTGGTTGGGAATCTGCCTGCCAATGCAGGGGACACGGGTTCGATCCCTGGTCTGGGAAGTTCCCTCATGCCGCGTAGCAACTAAGCCCGTGTGCCACAACTACTGAGCCTGTGCTCTAGAGCCCGTGAGCCACAACTACTGACCCCGCATGCCACAACTACCGAAGCCCATGTGCCTAGAGCCCGTGCTCCGCAACAAGAGAAGCCACCGCGGTGAGAAGCCCGCGCACTGCAACAAAGAGCAGCCTCGCTCTCTGCAACTAGAGAAAGCCAACGCAGCCAAAAATAAAATGAAATGAAATAAATTAAAAAAAAAGAACCCATATGTTTGAAAATTCCCACAAATATAATTCTAGCAGAGAAACTTATAAATTTATAAATATTAAAACAGGCTTCCCAAAACACTCGTTTCTCCTTTTTATTGAGCAGCTTCATTTCAGAAAATATATTTTTTGGTAGTGAAAAAACCACCTAGTAAATGGCTTTTTGATATCTAAAATGTATTTTGTTTCCTCTTGCTGCTATATCTTCTTCGCTCCAATATCCCTAAGGTAATTTGTGTGGGTTAAAATTCACATTATCAACTTTGAGATTTTGTGAATATGAAAAAAGAAAATTTACACAATGAAGTGAATAATTCATATTTAAAATCCTTTCCAACTTTAATATATATGTATATATATAATGTAAAAGATGTATTACAGGCTTCCAGGTTTTCTGAAAAGAACCTGAAGCACTGAATCTGATATATATTTTTTTCTTAGTTTAGGATAAAAAAAATTATTAGCTATGACTCCATCCTATTTTACTGTTCAATAAGGCTTCACAGATATAACAAATTTGCTAAGATGATGAAGAGCTTTTAAAGAATTACTGTGACCACTATGATAATTAGTTTACTTCCGTTTAACTGTTTCTTTCACAGCTAGAGAATGTTCATGAAGAAGGTTCAAACAGAGCGTGCACAGGAGGCTCTGGTGTCTAATCCCTCCCTCTTGAAATTTGTATTTTAAAAACATGTTCTTAAGTGGACTAACAGGTTTTCCAGCTATATTTGTCCTCTCTTGGATCAGCTCAATAAAGAGAACTAATGAAGCAGGACTATTTTAGAGGAATAGAAAAAACAGGAATTATGCCTTTAAGGAATTATGCTTAAAGATGCTGAACTTAGGGTAATAATCAAGAAGTTATGTTGTTTGGGACTCCTTGACCCAACATTCCACTCTGACAACCTCAAACTCTTTTTTTTTTTTTTTTTTTTTTTTTGTACGCGGGCCTCTCACTGTTGTGGCCTCTCCCGTTGCGGAGCACAGGCTCCGGACGCGCAGGCTCAGCGGCCATGGCTCACGGGCCCAGCCGCTCCGCGGCACGTGGAATCCTCCCGGACCGGGGCACAAACCCGCGTCCCCTGCATCGGCAGGCAGACTCCCAACCACAGCGCCGCCAGGGAAGCCCTCAAACTCATTTTTTAATATTTTAAAAGATTAAGTCAGAAGTAAAATATGGCAACTTCTTCTCATGGTTCCAATTCCCCTGCCTAGTTCTAGCAGTACCCGGTGAAGCAGGGCACTATGGGTACCGGTCCCTTACCAAAGGCCATTTTCTGTTGGCAGCTTCATTGTAAGAAATGACTGGATATCTCAGTGGACACACCTCAGAAGAGGGGGGAGTTCATGAATGACTGTATTATTTTTGTAAGAGGCATGCAGAGTTGGTTAGAAAAATTTAACCTTCATTATGCCGTTAAAAGTAAGAACATAGCCAAAATCAACAACATAGCTAATAAAGTTTATAGAAGTTCCTTAATTTTATCTAATGTTCAGTCTATACTTAAATTTCACTTGCTGTTCCCAAAATGTCCTTTACTACGTGTTTGTCTAAACCAGGACCCAATCAGGACCGTACATTGCATCTGGTCTCTGTAAGTCAAAACCTGACATTGACTGGGTCAGGTGCACCATAGGCATTCTGCAGACAAATTTGTCCCATTGTCTCCTCCTAGTGACTTAACCTGTTCTCTTATTCCCTGTACCTCCAATAATATGAAAATTGACCTAAAAAGGATGATTAGATTCAAGATAAATATCTTTGGTTGGAATACATCAGAGACAATACTGTGTGTTCCATACTTTGTTACATCAAGATATGAATAATATCTGTTGCCATTTGTGATGCTAAAATTGATCATTGGATTAGGGTGATGGTAGCTTGCTTCATCTGTTGCTTCCCCCTTGGGAAAAAAAAAAAAAAATAATCCGTGTCATATTACTTTTGGTATCAAACAATATCCCCTTCCTCATCAACCATTCACATTTTTTTTTTTTTTTTGCCACGCCGTGCAGCTTGTGGGATCTCAGTTCGCCAGCCAGGGACTGAACCCAGGCCATGGCAATGAAAGCCCAGAATCCTAACTACTAGGCCACCAGAGAACTCCCAGCCATTCACTTTTTAAGGTTATTATGTCAATTGGTAATCCTTGCCTGTAGCAATAATTTTATTAAGGATTGCAAAATTATGGCTTTATTATGCCATTTAATCTAAATCTATTAGGTGTCATTCTTCCATAAGATACAGCTTCTCTTGACCAACTGTGGTGTTTTATTACTCTAAAATACAGTGTCTACAAAAAAAAAGGCAAGAAACCTGTAGAAACAATTTTAATGGTATTAGGTCAATGGTAGCTACTTTTCTCTAGTTGAGAGGCACAAAGCACGATTTTGTATTTAACATCAGAAACATATTTTTTCCTCTCAGCTCTTAGGTGTATCTCAAAAAAGCAGTCATTAAAAGTTATTTAAAATTAAATGAATTCAAGGAATTTGTCACTTATGGAATCTTTCTTGAATTTATAAAGTGGTGTACTCATGATTCCTTAGGTCTTATACCTTCTGTACTCCGGCTCATCCCAAATACTTGTTTTATATTCATTTTATGTTTCTTAGAATCATATTGCATACTTCCTCAACCCGTGTCCTTTTTTCTACCTTCCACTACATATTAATAGAAAACTCATTCTTATAAGGTCTTGATGTGATTCCCAAGCACTCTGAGTAAAAGGGAGTGGAGAATGAAACACCAAATTAAAGGTAACTTGCATTGTTCATGGTGAAAACTTGAACATGATCTTCATTTCTAGCATTGGGGACTACAGATTTTTTACATTTTATTTCATTTTAGAGTTTTTGATGTTTTCTGTCTTTTAAAATAGCAGAGAAGGTCAAAAAACCAAAATAACTGTGTAGCTAATATGTTGAAGGAATTTGACATCACAGAGTGTTAAGCCCCTCAGGGATGATCTATATATGGAGAAGGAATTTGGGGGGATTCTTCATTGACCATAGTGTGTCTTCACTTCTCACTCTGGTATTTGAGAAACATAATATAGAGTTTAAAGTACCTGAACATTCTTATGGATTTCATGTGGTGAGATAAAACTATTTAAGTGTTTTCAAGACATTATTGCATATTATTCACCTTGATGCCTATCAGGGTAATTCTTCAATCTAAGTCACTTTATGAATGCTGTTAATCATGTAATACAGATATATTTATTAAAGTGAATTGTTTTTTTTTTTTTTTTTTTTTTGGTTTGGATGCGGGCCTCTCACTGTTGTGGCCTCTCCCGTTGCGGAGCACAGGCTCCGGACACACAGGCTCAGCGGCCATGGCTCACGGGCCCAGCTGCTCTGCGGCATGTGGGATCCTCCCCGACCGGGGCACGAACCCGTGTCCCCTGCATCGGCAGGCGGACTCTCAACCACTGCGCCACCAGGGAAGCCCAAGTGAATTGTTTTAATAAGGTTTTGCCCTTCTAAGAATAATTCTAGTTTTACCAATAATTTTAAACCTTGGGTTTCTTTTTTTTCAGTGACATATTTACATTTTCAATCATCCTAGTAGACTTATTAGTTATATCATGGATGCATATTCTTGTTGTATATGTCTAAGATTGACAAGTGTCAAAGTTGCTGGTACTTGTGTACTTAAACTGAAAATTAAAATAGTCAAATCACTAGATAAAGCATTTCTACGTAGAAATGTAGAATGTCATATATTTTCAAGCAAGATTTTACTTAAATATATTTGCTTATATTGCTTGTTGGTGTGGCTCAGGAAAATTTTTAGTTTTTAGAAGAAATTTGAAGACTTGACATTTAATTTAAAGGCAATTTTAATATTATTGTTTGATATTGACTGAGGTTTTCTAAATTTGATATATAGAATTCCAGTGTAGAGATGATTTTCCTTATAGACTTAGATTGTTATTATTTCTAAATATGTAATTGCAGTGTGGAATGATTTCCCATATGGTATGTTTGCCTACTAACCACTGTTTTTGAATAAATAGAGTTAATTCAAATCATCTAAAATATAATCACACACCATAAATCTCAGAATACATTAGTGTAGGAATTGGGAACATATGTTCTAGAGGCCAATTCTCTAGGCTTGATCTAACCTTGCTATTACTCAATTTTCTCAGTTGTAAAGTGGGGATAATAGTAGTATCTACTTGAAATAGTTAATGTGAAGATTCAGTGGATTCTTACTTATAAAGTCTTAGATTAGTGTCAAGCATGTTATACACACTCAATAAATATTGGCTAAAATTTAATTATGTCTTTCATTTCTCCCCTCTTTCTTACACTAGCCACTATCACAGGCAAGACCATGAGTTTGAATATTAACACCCAAGTACAGAATTCAGTAGTAGATAAAATGAAAAATAGGCATCTACCCAGTTTGCAGAATCAAACTGGTTCTTTAGTGACTTTTATTACTCATCAAAAAAAAAAAAAAAAAAAAAGAATTAAGGAACCAGAAATGGTTTTCAAGGATGTATACATATTTATGGAAAATCCAGCAGCATATGGAGTGACTATCCTGTTTTGTTGTTTGGAAGAAACAAAGATCTAGAAAAATCTTTCCCTCCTTGAATCATTTTTTTTTTCATACTTCTGTTAGAAAAGGTTGTCTGGGGTAGGGATATCTAAAGAGATAATTCTGGAAAATCAATACTTAAATTATTTAGTGATAGCTAGTTAGAGATTTTTTGAATTTTGTTTGGATTGTTATGCAAATAAGTAAAACATTGCTATCTCAATTTTTCATTTATCAAACTGATAATTTTTGTCAAATTGTTCCCCGTGTAATCCCCAGTTATAGCAAACCATCACTTATTCAGACTAATAGGATACGGTGGAAAGTCTGGGTTGTGAAATATTCCAAAGTAAATTTTATACAAAAGAAGAATTATTTTTATATAAATGATGAAATATGACTAAAGCTGCATGAAATAATTGTTACATAATAAAATTTGTGATAAAATCTCCTTTAATGAAGAGATAAATTTTAATTAGTTCACTGTTAATAAATAAGTGATGCTTCTCAAGTACCTGAGAAGATTTGAAAATAGCTGGCTTTATGAGGGAGTACATTCTCTTTGCAAATCACATTCACTCTCTTTGATCTCTTTTGAAAAATGGTTGGTGCAGAGGGAAATTTTGTAAGATTTAATAAAGTTTTGCTCTTTGGCCCTTTCTATTTATTTCCAAAGGACCATATAGATCCATTGATCTAAACCTTAATTGTTTTCATGAGCTAGTAACAGAAAATAAAATATATAAGGTCAAGTGATTGAAAAAAATGTCCCTTTGTGCGTGTACCCTCCAGGAAGGCAATCTGATGGTACGAAGGACCAGTTTACACAGGTCAAGAATTGAGCTTTGGGACCACAGAGAGCCTGCTCCAGTCTCCACCACATACTGTAAGCTTGGGCAAGTGCACTGAGATCTCTAAGCCTCAATTTGCCCATCTGTAAATTAAGTATGACACTATCAGTGTATGCATCATAAAACTATTGTAAGGATTGAACGACATGATGCATACAAAAGGGTTTAAAAGTGTCTTTCAGTGGCTTTGTTAATTCTCGTCACCTAAGTTCCATCCTCTTGGTGGCGGCCAGAGGCTCTGATGTCTTTCTCATCCAATTCATCAGTGAAACTTTATAGCTTCGTTGAATGGTTCACCCTACTGCTTGTTCTCCACGTACCCTTTGCTCCTTGGTAAGCTTACTAGCCTAAATCCATGGTGTTGTCTGCCACACAAGGCTGAAATGTGAGGGCTCCTGTGCCCTCTGGCTTCCGGTTGCTTTCTGTCAATGGGAAGTCTTGCTAAGGGTTAGGAGGAAGGGAAGATAGAAGTCCTGTGACTAGTTCCTCTCTCCCGGTGAAGTTAAGGCTGCATTGAGCTGACTCTATCTCTCCCTCCACCCAGGTTCACTGTTATACACAAAATAGATGACTCTACATGACTCCCTCTTTGGAGGGTCTGGTGACTTCTCTGTTTTCTCATCCCTTCAAGCCTAGTGGTGCTAACAGCCTATCTCTGAATCCACAGCATTGTAATAATGCCCTTGTAAATAAATCTTTCCCCTTCAAATCGTCTAATTTTGAGAGTATATTTGTTTCTACCAGGAGCCTCACTGATACAGACCCTAAACTTGGGCTTTCTCTGTGCTTAAAGACAACAAAGCACCTCTTTTACTCTGACGCAGTAACATCACACCCGCCATGATGGTACGTGGGATATTATGGAACGTGATCTCTTCTCAGTTTTAATTGGCAACCCGGCATAACCTATCTGTTCCTGAATTTCTCCTCAAACTATCTCACACTCCTTCATCTCCTGCAGAATTTCTGCCTTGGAGAGGAAGTGTTGAGGAGAGAGAAAGCCATGATGACACACGTACACTCGGCTGCCTGCTTCTCTCACTTTTACCTCCTTTCCAATTCACAGTCCACTGGGAGGAAAAGGCGGGGGAGGTTCCCCGCTTCCTCTTGCTTTTTAATTATGACTTCTTTCTAATGCCTTCCACACTGAGGAGGCATTTTCCTTCCCCAATTATTGAAGCCACAACAGCTGAATTTTGCTGAGAAACATGAGTTATAGGAGAGAGGAATGCATAAACGTGCATTTAATATTTTCAAAATTTCATCGTGTGTTGTATTTAAATCAGACAATATCATTCATTTGCTTAAACGCTTTACTGCCTTCCCAATTGCATATAACATGTAGATTTGTTAACATTACCTCTAGGTTTAGCAGGATTTAGTTCCTGCTTATGTTTCTAATCCAGTTTCCCAATATCTTCTTCTGGTGGTTGTACTTAAGTCACGGGGATCTTATTTCAGTATTTTTTTTTTTGATAGTTTATTCCTTTTTATTGCAGAAAAATATTCCATTGTATGGCTATATCACAGTATTTTGTCCGTTCACTTATTTTTTTTTTAAACAACTTTATTGGAGTATAATTGCTTTACAGTGGTGTGTTAGTTTCTGCTGTATAACAAAGTGAATCAGCTATATGCATACATATATCCCCATATCCCCTCCCTCTCACGTCTCCCTCCCACCCTCCCTATCCCACCGCTCTAGGTGGTCACAAAGCACCGAGCTGATCTCCCTGTGCTATGCGGCTGCTTCCCACTAGCTATCTGTTTTACATTTGGTAGTGTATATATGTCCATGCCACTATCTCACTTCGTCCCAGCTTACCCTTACCCCTTCCCGTGTCCTCAAGTCCATTCTCTACGTCTGCATCTTTATTCCTGTCCTGCCCTTAGGTTCTTCAGAACCATCTTTTTTTTTTAGATTCCACATATATATGTTAGCCTACGGTATTTGTTTTTCTCTTTCTGACTTACCTCACTCTGTATGACAGTCTCTAGGTCCATCCACCTCCCTACAAATAACTCTATTTCATTTCTTTTTATGGCTGAGTAATATTCCATTGTATGTATGTGCCATATCTTCTTTATCCATTCATCTGTCAATGGACACTTAGGTTGCTTCCACATCCTGGCTATTGTAAATAGTGCTGCAGGGAACATTGTGGTACATGACTCTTTTTGAATTATGGTTTTCTCTAGGTATATGCCCAGTAGTGGGATTGTTGGGTTGTATGGTAGTTCTATTTTTAGTATTTTAAGGAACCTCCATACTGTTCTCCATAGTGACTGTATCAATTTACATTCCCACCAAGAGTGCAAGAGGGTTCCCTTTTCTCCACACCCTCTCCAGCATTTATTGTTTGTAGATTTTTTTGATGAAGGCCATTCTGACTGGTGTGAGGTGAAACCTCATTGTAGTTTTGATTTGCATTTCTCTAAAGATTAGTGATGTTGAGCATCCTTTCATGTGTTTGTTGACAATCTGTATATCTTCTTCGGAGAAATGTCTGTTTAGGTCTTCTGCCCATTTTTGGATTGGGTTGTTTGTTTTTTTGATATTGAGCTGCATGAGCTGCTTGTAAATTTTGGCGATTAATCCTTTGTCAGTTGCAAATCCTTTGTCATTTGCAAATATTTGTCAGTTGCAAATCCTTTGTCATTTGCAAATATTTTCTCCTGAGGGCTGTCTTTTCATTTTATTTATGTTTTCCTTTGCTGTGTAAAAGCTTGTAAATTTCATTAGGTCCCATTTGTTTATTTTTGTTTTTACTTCCATTTCTCTAGGAGGTGGGTCAAGAAGAATCTTGCTGTGATTTATGTTACAGAGTGTTCTGCCTATGTTTTCCTCTAAAAGTTTGATAGTGTCTGGCCTTACATTTAGGTCTTTAATCCATTTTGAGTTTATTTTTGTGTATGGTGTTAGGAGTGTTCTAGTTTCGTTCTTTTACATGTAGCTGTCCAGTTTTCTCAGAAGCACTTATTGAAGAGGCTTTTCTCCATTGTATATTCTTGCTTCCTTTATCAAAAATAAGGTAACCATATGTGCATGGGTTTATCTCTGAGCTTTCTATCTGGTTCCATTGATCTATATTTCTGTTTTTGTGTCAGTACCATACTGTCTTGATAACTGTAGCTTTATAGTATAGTCTGAAGTCCAGGAGCCTGATTCCTCCAGCTCCGTTTTTCTTTCTCAAGATTGCTTTTGCTCTTTGGGATCTTTTGTGTTTCCATACAAATTGTGAAATTTTTTGTTCTAGTTCTGTGAAAAATGCCAGTGGTAGTTTGATAGGGATTGCATTGAATCTGTAGATTGCTTTGGGTAGTATAGTCATTTTCACAATGCTGATTCTTCCAATCCAAGAATATGGTATATCTCTTCATCTGTTTGTATCTTCTTTAATTTCTTTCATCAGTGTCTTATAGTTTTCTGCATACAGGTCTTTTGTCTCCTTAGGTAGGTTCATTCCTAGGAGCAACTGTAGGCTTGGGGTTTGCTTTCAGTATTTTTAAAATACCAAAACCATGTCCTACCTCAGGACCTTTGCACATGCTGCTCTCTCTGCCTGCAATGATCAATTTCTCCTAATCTCTGCATGACTAAATTATTTCCCTCCCTCTCAGATCTCATTTTAAAAATCACTGTCTCCATAACCACCTTCCTACAACTGTGTCCCCTAAAACTGTTCTTTATGGTATCCCTTGGAGTGTTTCCTGCATTGTGCTTACCATACTTGCCATTGTTTTATTCAGTTCTCGTTTTTTTCTATTTAGTATATCTATCAGATACAAGGTTTTATAATGTCAGATATAGTATTCGAGTGTGTGTGTGTGTGTGTGTGTGTGTGTGTGTTTACCACTGTATTCCTGGCTTCTAGCACAGTGTCTGGCATAAAGCAAACCTGCAACAAATACTTGTAGAATGAGAGACTGAATAAAGTACATTGCTTAGAATGGTATAAGTGCTCAATAAGAGTAGATTAGCATTGCTTTTATGAACTCTCACTTGAATTAGTATGTAGTAAACTTGAAAATATCTATTATTTTAATGGATCTCATATACCTCTTTTAGAAGCCCTCTTGGCAGAGTTGCATTAAGAAATTTTTTTATCCAAGCCAAACACAATATCAACAAGCCAACGCGGTATCTATTGCTGGCATATGACCCTGGCAAATTTTTCTCCTCTATACCAATATGTTGCAATCTTTCGAATTTCCTGTACCTTTTCATGGATATGTGTGGAGCCTCTGACCAACAGTTAGCAAGAAACCGAGGCCTGCCAACACACATGTGACTGAGCTTAGGGACAGATTCTCCAGCCTCAGCTGACCCCTGAGACAATGGCAGACCCAGCTGAAAGCTTGATTGCAGTATCATGAGAGACCCTGCACCAGGAGAACCCTGTTAAATGTCTTCTGGGCTTCTGAGCCTCAGAAATTGTGTGAAATAGTAAATATTTGTTGTTTTTAGCTGCTAAGTTTTAGATATTTTGTTATGGAGCCATAAATAACTAATACATACTTTGGCACCTGGAAGTGGAGTGTTGCTGTAACAAAACTTAAAGTGTGAGAGTGCACTGAAACTGTATAGTGGACTTTGAGTGGAGTGTTAGAGAAGGCTAAAGGACCTTGAAGAAGATGCTACTACAAGCCTCATGATCTTTGAGAAGGATGTGAGGTGAAGGCTTATTGGAAACTGGAGGAAGGGAAATTTTTATTACAGAGTGTCAGAGACTTTAGCAACACTGTTGCCTGTAGTTGTGTGGAAAGTAGAAAAAGTACCTAATGAAATGGGTGGTCCAGCTCCGGAGATTTCCAACCAGAGGATTGTCAGTGACACCTGGTTTCTCCTTGTTGCTTATTTTAAAATGTGAGGGGAGAGAGATCAACTAAAGGAAGGATTGTTAAACCAAATGAGTCATGACGTGATTTTTTTAAGAAATTCTCAGCCTTGCAAGATGGTAGGCGGTGATAAAATGAAGAAATGGCTTCTATACAAAGATCAAATACCAGGAAAATATGGCTCAAGGATGAAACTAAGAATGTGACAGTCAAAACTTTTGTTAAGACTTCAGAAATGTCAGAGGTGATGCCTCAGAATAGTATTCACTCAGACAAAAGGCATTCTAAAGGGATCAAGGGTGTGCCTTATAGTTCCTCTGAATGAAGCAACAGGATTTCTGGGGGATTTAAGATTATGGCCCCTCATCCTGTCAGTGGAAGCCTGTGATAGAGAAGGTCTTCTCCTGAAGAAATCTGTGGGTTTGGCTTTTGTCTAATGCAGTAGAAT
The DNA here is from genome assembly GCF_000442215.2 of Lipotes vexillifer. Taxonomy (NCBI): domain Eukaryota; kingdom Metazoa; phylum Chordata; class Mammalia; order Artiodactyla; family Lipotidae; genus Lipotes; species Lipotes vexillifer. Next base: position 4,075,428 of record NW_006793488.1, on the reverse strand, counting down.
CCACTAAGAGTCACGAAAGACTTACAAAGTCTTAAATGGAATTACATAAGCAGAGAAATCACCTGCTTTGATTGAAAAGACCAAAGAGAGGACAAGATGAAAAGAGGCCTCTGGACTGTACAATTCTACTGGCAGGAAGAAGGGTGAGAAAACTACTTAGCTGCAAATTTGTGCTACCTTTCGTGAAAAAAGGAAGGAAGATCCAGAAGATGGAACCAAGAATCCAGAGGACACAGCTGAGAGCCACAATTACTCCCAGATCTTGAGACTTAATCAAGGAACTTCCAACATTTGTCTGGATTTCATAATTACTATGGACTCACGATTCCAGCCTCTTCTTATTTATATATTTTTGTAATTCCCTCCCACAGTTGTACCAGAATTGATCTGTATGACAAATAGCATACAGTAGAAGTGATGGTATGTCATTTCCAAGATTAGGTTATAAAGGGCTGCAGCTTCCATTATCAGCTCTCTCTCTCTGTCTCTCTCTCATTCTCTTATCATTCACTTTCACTAAATATGTTGATATTTGCCTATATGATACCCTTTCAGAACATCTGGAGGAATGCTTTAATAGGATTACTATATATTATAGTTTGAAAGGGATAGTGCTGGATTATGCCTGTTGTCCTAGAATAATTAAAATTTCCCCTTAACTCCCCAAGTGTCCCAGATTGGATGATGAATTATATGATCACAATCATTATTAACATCGCTATCATCCTACACATCCAGCCATATATCCATTTCCAATTTGTTAAACTGTACTATTATAAGGTGTGTGTGTGTGTGTGTGTGTGTGTGTGTGTGTGTGTGTATATGAGAGAGAGAGAGAAAAAATAGAGGAATATTCTTTGCAAGAAATATTCTTGCAAAGACGAAGAAGGCTGTGTTGGTATCCACAAGGCATTTCTCCCTTTTTTCGTATGGTTTACTGTTCTCTCTACCTTCTTGGCCAAAAAGTAACTAAGTGGGGTGATAAAATTCAGATTCCATGATAAGGTGGCTACTAATGGTATAATTCCCATGTTCTTATTTGGAACCTTAACCTTTTTTTTTTTTTTTTTTAGAACCTTAACCTTTTAAGAGTCAGCATACCCTGGTCTTAGAAAAGCCAACTTTTACATAGATGTTTCAAGTGTATTTTGAATAATTTTTTTCATCTCTGTTTTCTTTTATGCAGGATTCGAAATTTGAAGGGGAAGGACTCAGTGAATACCTTCCTATGTCATGTTTAAAGACTGACAAAACATTTGAGAAGTACGTTCCCTTGGTGGTACATTTAATCCGTTTTATTTTTTTGTTTGTTTGTTTTGCAGTGGATTAAATATGGGCTAATTATAGGTGACGGGCACCCCTTAGTTTGATTCACCCGGAAGGTTCAGGTTTGTGAGACCCATGACCCCATTTCCTCCTGGGATTTATCTGTGCCTTTTCATTTATATAGGATAGTTTGGAGATGGGGCTTTATATCTCTCAGAGAATATCCAAATCCTTGATCTGGTGTAGGAACTTCTACGACTGGGATGTGGCAGTTTCTGCCCCTCCATCGCAGTACAGGAGATGCAGGAGTGGTGGGTGTAGGTTCAGAGGAGATTCTCAAGCTGGATGGTCTCACTTTGAATCTTAGGCTTCGCCCTTTTTGACTACGTGACCTCGAACAAGATGTTCAACTTCACTCAGCATCAGCTTTTCATCAGTTAAGCAGGAATAATAATACCTTGGTGGATTATTTTAAGGGTTAAAAGAGATGATAAATATAATGTATTTCAAAGAGTGCTTTGAGCATACTAAGCACTAAATAAATATGAGTTCATACTGTACATCAGCGGTTCACAGCAGGGATCAATTTTGCCCCCAGGGGACATTTAGCAATGACTGGAGACAGTTTTGATTGTCGTGACTGGACCTAGGGAGGAGGCTGTTAACGGCATCTAGTGGGCAGAGGCCAGGGATCTTGCTAAACATTTCTATTCTGCACCGGGCAGCCCCCAGAACAAAGAATACATGGTTCAAAATGTCAACAGTGCAGAGGTTGAGAAACCTCGTTATACATCAGTGCTGCTTATTCATTGCCATTCTACTTAACTGCTAATCCTAGTAGCAGTGAAAATAAAGTATCATCTGGAGTGAGACCTGTCTGTGAATACTATTCAGTACCTGAGAAAATACGCTGTGTGGGCAGGATTATATGTTGCTGAGGTGTCCTTTCAATGCTCGATAAGGTATAGACTAACATGTCTCCCACACCCAGCATTTCTTTTTTCTTTTTTCTTTTTTTACATCTTTCTTGGAGCATAATTCCTTTACAATGGTGTGTTAGTTTCTGCTTTATAACAAAGTGAATCAGCTATACATATACATATATCCCCATATCCCCTCCCTCTTGCATCTCCCTCCCACCCTCCCTATCCCACCCCTCTAGGTGGTCACAAAGCACCGAGCTGATCTCCCTGTGCTATGCGGCTGCTTCCCACTAGCTAGCTATTTTACATTTGGTAGTGTATATATGTCCATGCCACTCTCTCACTTCATCCCAATTTACCCTTCCCCCTCCCTGTGTCCTCAAGTCCATTCTCTACGTCTGCATCTTTATTCCTGTCCTGCCCCTAGGTTCTTCAGAACTTTTTTTTTTTAGATTCCATATATATGTATTAGCATACGGTATTTGTTTTTCTCTTTCTGACTTACTTCACTCTGTATGACAGTCTCTAAGTCCATCCACCTCACTACAAATCACTCAATTTCGTTTCCTTTTATGTCTGAGTAATATTCCATTGTATATATGTGCCACATCTTCTTTATCCATTCATCTGTCGATGGACACTTAGGTTGCTTCCATGTCCTGTCTATTGTCCAACATTTCTAGTGATAGGACTTTATCCCATAATGACCAGGGAGGTTGATGCCACATTATATGTGAGAGTTAATTATAGGCTAACTTACAGTTGCGAAAATTGGAACTAACCTAAATATCCAACAACAAGGGATTATTTCAATAAATTATGGTAGACACTTAAAATTAAATACTAAGACATTGCTAAAAATTTGTACTTAGAAAAAGAGTAATCTCATGGAAAATATGTATAATACACAAAGTGGAAAATACGGGTTACAAAATATTTACAGCATCAGTCTCATTTTGTAAGGGAAAAAAAATGTGTCTAGCTACCCAGCTGTGAAGAATAGACCTCAGTATTTCACCACCGTTTATCTCTGGGATGTGGACTAATGGGTGACTTCGGTGGGGGGATTTTTATAAAATAAGATTTTATATAGTGCACAAACATACACATATATTAATATAATTACAAAATTAATAAGTGCTGTGTACAAGGAGAAAAAAGAATACTATGCCACAAGTCCTAATTCAAAAGTGAGCTGATATCTAGTTTGGCTCCTGGTCTAGAGTATGATGGCTCCAAGGGGACGCAAATCACTAGACTTATCTCTAGGTACCTGGTATCATGTTGAAGCTGTGTATTAACCTTTTTATGTGCATTGCATTCCTTTTTAACTAGGGAAGGTATTTTTAGAAAACCTCTAATTACAAAGAACTGGAATTACAAATGAGAAGGCTGGTTTTTTATTTTTTATTTTTTCCCTCTTAGGATGCTTATCATGAATTCAGCATCTAATTATTTAGATTAAGTCTTTAGGATATTTCATGAGTGCCTTACATTTTTTGCCAAGGGAACAAAGAAAGAAACTGAGGAAAACATCTCACTGTGGTTTACATAACATGTTTGAGGTTTACTAATGAAATCGGTTTACCTTCATAACAGTATAATAGGGCCATTACAGACAATAGATACAGTAGTTTAAAAGTAATAAAATTTACAACAAAGTGTATTTAATTTGAGATTGAATTGCCAGCAAATGTGTCAATGTAGCTCTAACTAAATTAAGGAGAATCATTTCTATCCCAGGAAACTAAATCAGCTGTGAGATCCAAAAAGGCCCCCCAAAAAGGGGGGACTGTCATTGTCACAGATGGCCCTGCTGCTGGAACTAAGTTTAAGTCAGGAGAAGTGAAATACAAGATCCTTCTTAATTCAAATAAATTTGGAAAAGCAGGGGAATGCTGGCTGTTAAGACTTGTGAAGCTAATTTAAAAAAAAAAGAGAGAAGAAAGAAAAAAGAGTTGATAAAGAAGAACCTCAGATCAAGTTAGTAAATGTTAATAGGAGGAAAAAGCCTGGGGAACTTTCTGAGGGTAGAAATAGATCTTGATCTCTGGACATTGCATTAAGAAAAAGAAAATGGTTATGTCATATCAGCTATTCATCTATTTAAATAATTTTCCCCATAGTTTCTCCAACAATTTATAAGATTGAAAGGGCGGTGGTAGAAAATGAAGTGGTAACATATTTTATCAAATATTTGATCTTCTGGTGATTTCTGAAACAAGCCATATTTTAATTGTTGGGAGATCAGTAGCTCATACAGTGAGTCATATTTTATAGGGTCTCATTTCAAAAACTACTCACCTCCCGACTTGAATCCACTGCAGCATCTGTGATGTGTTTCTCTAACTCCCAGTTATTCTGAGAAAACGTTTAAGGGAAACATCAGATTGTGCAGTGGTACCAAAGGCAAACCTTTTTATTATCCCGCATTGTCAATTTCTCTTCCTTATATCTCCCCTCTTCCTATACCTGCTGCAGAGCTCCAAGTCAACCAGTAATTGCAGACCTAAATGTTTGTAAAGAAGGCAACGTAGCCAAGCTTGGTATCCTCACAGAAGTACCCCACCAATCAAAGGGAGCAGCATGGCCTTGGCCCTGCTGGAAGGTGAGGCTCTTGAGACTTTTTTCCTCTGATGTAATAAGTTAAGTCTAAGATCAGTTTCATCGACTCACTTTCCTGTTGTGCTTTTCTTCCCATAGGACCCTTTAGAGAAACAGAGTTCTGTCAGGTCTTAGTAACTGATTTGGAGAATTCTAGGCTAAAACTGAACAGCTAAAATGCTCCATTGCGAAGCCACTGGAATTCCTCAAAACGGTGTCCATGGTACCAGGCTGGGTTCTCACTAGACAACGGGGCAGACTTGACACCATGCAAATGAGACAAGGCTTGAGATTTGATGAATCTTCTATCTCCTTTCCC
>NW_006793488.1:4063269-4070239 GCF_000442215.2 Lipotes vexillifer | reverse complement strand
TTTCCCTACTTGGCTGACACTTGCTCTGAGGAAGGTTGTAAATGCAGGAGAGATTGTGGTATAATTCCCCAGACTGGCCTTTCTGCCCCCTAGTCACCATTCGATTATCTTCCAAATTGCTGTGTTTCAGAGAGATAAAGATTTTTTATGGCTTGCTGACTGGAAACAACAAGAGCCAGCAAAGAGATGGCTGAGGGGCCATGCATAGTAATTCCATTGGTAAATGACAAAACCTTTGTTTGTATGACATTTCCAAAATTACTGCAGAAGATGAATCTAAAATACAAAATGTCACATTTGGCATATGCAAAACTATCACAGCATATCTCAGTCTAAAATTCATAGAAGCATTTAATTTAGAATGTGTTTAATAACTCGGTCTGCCTGCATCAGTAATCCTGCCTTGAGGTTTAAAGAGATTGTCTTGTTTATTCACATGGTGTTAATTTTTAAAATATTTTTGGAAATCAAAATACTAAGGTTAAGTCTCTATTGTTAATTAAGATTTTCTAATTAAACCCAAAATAATTGTTATTCTGATTAGTGTTTAAGTCTGAGTTGTATGAAAAAACAAAAGAAGTTTAGCAACTTTCACTGTTGGTTTAACTATGATTTGATCCCAGAAGCATACTTTCTATATGGAAATATATATTATCTCTCACAAAGTAAAGTCTAGGCAGGATTAAAAAGGGCTTACTGTTAACTGCAGATTAACGGGTGGTGCTACCAACACAGGTAGTTAGGAGAGTAACCTGATTCCAAAAATAACATTAATTTTGTTTAAAGCATGATGTAACAGAGAATTTTTCAAGGTCAAATTATTCTGAAGACTATTAGGTGGAAAACATGACTTTCTGACATTTGAGTTATTAATAATCCCAGTTTAATTTTTGTGTATTCTGAAACAATAGTCCACTAAAAACCTTATCAATTTGTACCTACTTTTCAACATTTACCAAAAATGAATGGCCTATTTGTCCCAGCCGAAGGTAAGCAAAGAAATTCAAATGTCCTGTAAAATATTCTTCAGTCATATACTTCAGTTACATGCAATTTATGCCAAGTTTTAGGTTAAAGCACATAGAAACGCTCTTCTTTCTTTATTTTTTGAATCTCACTTGAAGGCTGTGGGGCAAGGTGACCTCATGTTCAAATTAAATACAAGTATTTGATCAGGTGAGGTGTTAGTCTGACCTGTTTTGCACATCACTAATCAATGGGGTCCATGGTCTGTGATTAGTATGAGAGGTAAGGGCTGTCACCTTTCAAGCTTACTGCCCATGTTCACCCATCCCAGGTATCTTAAGAGGCCCACTGTGTGGTTTTTAGAAGTGTTGGTTTCCTGTTCATTCTATCTTATTATAATAGATGAATGGTTTCTGATGTCACAGATCATTAACATACCACACTTAAAAACTGGCTCAACTTTCCCTCGCATAATCGGTAAGCTTGCCTTTTGACCCCCTAATTACATGTCGTGTGTCCTCCTCTGTTATCACGGCTAATACCTGACAATTACAGGTTGAGTAAAAATAATTGTCTATTTTTCCCTCCCTGAGAAGCACACTGTGGCTAATTGTGTGGGTTTTCCCAGTTCCTGCATCATTCAAGAAATTCAAGAAACCTGTCTTTTCTTTGGGTTGAGCAGAGTCGGTCACCTCAGCCTCTTCAAATACAGATGAAATGCATAAGGGGTCTCAAGAACAAGGCTCCCCAAGGCTCCTACTTCCTCAAAGTGTCCCTGCTTGGTCGACCAGGTGGCCGTGTCTTGCCGTGGTGCCTGACAGAGCAGCTGAAGACCAGAACACACCCAGTGAGGCATGATGGAAATTTTTATGATGCGGGGCTGTATTTCCACGAAAGCCTTTATGTGGTAAGCTGGTCTTTTTGCACATGTACCACTATCTGCTCCTATCTGTCCAGCTTTTCACCTCTAGAGATGGTTTTAGGTACTCAGCTTTGTGTAGTAAACAGAAAGGATTTCATTCATTCATTCAGCAAATACCCAATAAGCACTCAGTATGAGCCAAGCACTGTGTTGTGGCCAGCACATGGACACCCTTAGTCCTGGGTAAAATGGAATGCCATCCTTCTTTATCAAGATCATTACTGTGGATTCTTGGTATAATTCTTCACCTTTTCAGGATTTACATGAGAAGAGGTCACTAACGTGTGTATTTTATGTGCGGTATGTATATACATTTGTAGGCAGCCAGGGACACTGATTTTAGGTGAGAACCCAGATTTAGGTAAGAAGAAATGTTGGAGGTTGTTCAGAGAATAGATTATGGATATAGGGGAATGTGTTTACCAAGCAAAGAGAACCTGGAGGAGACAGTGCTGGGCGAGAGAGGAAGGGGGAGGTAAGATTAGAGAGTGTTCCTGGATGCAGGGATGAGAAGTGGGGGTCCAAGATCTTCAAGTCACCTTTGGAAGGAGAGAGGATAAGCTTAGCTTTCTCTGGGGCATCAGCACCAGACTGACGAAGACAGGGAACTCCAGCCCAAGGAGAAGAAAAGAAGGGGCCGGGTTAGTCCCAGAACCCTTATTGTGTGCTGGCGCATTAGATGCCAGGCATCAGAATGGACTGTTTGAAAATATAGAATTGCTTTTTATACTATTAATTTGAAGGAATAAGACAAACATTGTAAGAATCAGTGTAGGTAACACAAGGCCCCCGAGCTGACAAGACTCACTGAGGAACCGAGCCTCAGTTGGCTCACCTGTGAAATGGGAATAAAAATATGTGCCTATCAGAAGCACTACAAAAAATGACTGAGATGATTGTGGAAATACACACTGTCAATACGTAGTAAGAATTCAGAAGCTTCTATGATTATTATTGTTATAATTATTCTGTCTCTTTGATGGGGAAGCCCATAAATGCTTTCTAGGGGACTTTCATTTTAATATATATGATGAATGCTTATATCTTGAACAACTTTTGAATTAACCTTTGCTTGAGAACAGTGGTGGTTAACAATTTCTTCTCTAACAAATTATCCCAAAAGCCTTGTTAAGATGTGTGAGATACATGTGAGAGGTGTAAGTCAGGGGTGGGTATGGAGAGGACTTACCTGCTGGGGGAGCCCACTGTCCCCTTAGAACCAGACTCTGAGGACAAGTGACACGAGGGCAGCAGATGTAATTCAGCCCCTGACATGATATCTTGGTTTTCACTATTTATATCAGAGAAATTTCAGGAATGTGGTGCTAGCTAAGATTTTAGTTAATAATTTTTAAAAAGGTCTAATCTGTACTTAATGGGCAGCTACATTCTTTTGGTACATTTTAATTAAGTACCTACCATTTTAAATCTTGGAGCTAGGCTACCAAATATACCATTCGAAGAGCTTGCTATCTAGAGCCATCTGCATAAATAGCTGTTTTACATTGAAAAGCACTATAAAATGTTCTTTTTATTGTTATTATTGGTTTAGATGCCCATCCCCAGCTCCCCCCATACAGGTGTGAACTCTGAGTGCAGAAGCCACGTATATTGCTATGTTTGCTTTGAGCATATTCCATGCATGTTGATGAGTAATCTTAACAGAGAGTGCTACAGGTTAAATGTCAGGAGGGATTAGAGGATGAAGAGGTGCATCAAGAATGTCTTCAGTGGGCTTCCCAGGTGGCGCAGTGGTTGAGAGTCCGCCTGCCGATGCAGGGGACACGGGTTTGTGCCCCGGTCTGGGAGGATCCCACATGCCGTGGAGCGGCTGGGCCCGTGAGCCATGGCCGCTGAGCCTGCGCGTCCGGAGCCTGTGCTCCGCAACAGGAGAGGCCAGAACAGTGAGAGGCCCGCGTACCGCAAAAAAATATAAATAAATAAAAAAGAAAAAGAATGTCTTCAGGGACAGGGAGCAAAACCACTAAGAGACGGATGTTGCCCAAAAATGTTCACAGTGTTGAAAAGCGCATCAAGTCCGTAGGGGAAAGCAGAGGCCGGTTTTTCCTCAAACACTGAAATGCATTTTCCCCTTTTCCCCTTCCTGCCAAACAGAACAAAAAGTATCTTGGAATAGCTGAAATAACAACCCCAAATTTTCTTTCCCTGTGTCAGAAGCAAACAAACCAAAATAATTACTTTCTGCCACAACCAAGGAAAATTTATTCAAGAGCCTGACAAAATGTCACTGAATTATATCCATCCCTTTGTATCACCTAGCAAAATCCTGGATCCCCAGAGAAATCTATTAGGGTGTTTCACATTCAGTGTATGTAAGAAAAGTACAAAAATTCAGGACAAAAACAAAAACAAGAAAAGCACTCTAGAACTTGACAGGAAAGAGAAGTCATCTGACGCTGTTTGATTTCAGAATAAAAATGCTGTTGCTCAAAGTTCTGTTCATTCCACTGGGTTCTAACAAATTTTTCCACTAACCACACAATTCTGCCTGCCAGTCACTCTGCTAGCAGTTTGTGGGAGACTGACAGGTATAACAGCAAGGTTTAAAGAAATGTCAGTTTTCAATAGTAGGAATACACACACAAAAACACACAAATGTGCTTGTGTATGTAACTGATATAGGGGCACCTAAGATATTTACATCATTTCTTTTCATGTACAAGCCTAAGACAGGGTCATTTCTCCATGAACAGGAGAAGTTGGCTTCATATGGTTGTTTGAGAGTGCAGGACATCTTACCTATGTTAACCGAGGAGAGATGGTCAGCTATTCCTACACAGACAGGAGGGACAGAGAAGGTATTGCCCAAATGAAAGGGCAAGTCTTCATTACAGGAGAAGCACTGAGTCTGCTGAGGAAATGTCTGCATTATACATCTGTAAGGTTACATTGTTAATGGAGCTTGGAATGAGGGTACAATGTTATAGCATCAAAGGTGGCTTCTCTTTGGTATCAAGCTGGACCAGGAGGCAAACAATTGAAGGTTAAGGTGAAAAATTTGCTTATAGGGTTTGATAAGCCTCTAAGTGAGGCAGCAGATATATTGATTGGTAAGCCCAAGGTAATAGCCCTCCAAACATCCACGGTCCTACTTCTGATACTATCATTTGGATTTTGTCCCAAATATTTACACACTTTAACATCCATTTTCCTGTATTGTAAGATGGAGATGTTCAAATATGATGAACTGACTAATTTCAGCTTCAGTCCCCTCATGTAAAATGAGGTAATAACAACTCCTTTATTTGAGATACTGTAAGAATCGTATTAAATTAAATTGTTATGGAGTCTAAACTTAGTCCCATCTTACTTGAAGATATTGAATAATTCCTTGGTAGAGACATTTGGAACCTATGTATCTCCTGACATTAACCTTGGAATTCTCTCACATAGAAACATTGCCTTCTTTGTAGATTGTATTCATTAACAGAAATGAGGCTAGGATCTTTGGGAAGAAACATTCCAAAAAATATGCCTCTCGACTTTTGGTTCTGGCAGGGTGATAAACTAAATTAAATGTTTAGATTATCTTACTCTACCATCCTGCCAGAATCAGAAGTCAAAGGCATATATCGCTTTAAGATTATGTTCTATAAATATCTGGAAATTTTAAATGAGATGTTAGCTAAAACCTTTTAGATGCATTAGATAAACATTCAAGAAAGAAAGGGATCTCCCTGGTAACCAGAAATGAAGAGGGAATTGTAAACCATACAGGGAGTGGGTAAACAGAGGCTCTGGCTGCCTGGGAGAGGGGAGAAGAAATGATCAATCTTATTAATCTAAAATTTTGAATTTCAGTAACCAGTCAGGAGATGAGGCCTTGGGCCCATTAGGTATGGAATGTTGAAAGAAAGTCTCTTGCATAAATCTAGGATATTAAAGACTCGTCTAAAATAGATAGACTAGACCAAAAACATCTTCCCACAATAGAGGGGAAATAACAAGAAACTTCTCTTTCTCTATCTAGCCTCTGATTTAAATTTTATTTCTCTTGATGGAAAAAAATATACTAGTTGAAATTAATAAGTCCAAGGATGTATTATACAGACGAGACCCTCTCAGTGGAGAACCAATGAGTTGGAAGCCAGATCTGAGGAAATTTCCTAAACTAAAACACAGAGAAAAAGAAATGGAAAAAGTGATTTGAAAAGACATGGGAGAGAAGGTCTAACATATGTCTTATAAAATTTTCAGAAGTAGAGGTAGAGAGGAAGGGAGAATAAACATTACCTAAAGAGATAACAGCCACTAATTTCCCAGACTTGCTGGAAGACACAAACTCTCAGATTAAGGGAGCAGAACAAAGTAAAACAATCCACATGTGGACACATTGTAGTGACACCGCAGAGAGCAACAGTAGAGGACTAAAGACAATTGAATAATATATGCAAAATTCTGGGAGAAAATTAATTTAAAAAGATATTTACCTAACCTATCATTCAAGAGTTGGGGCAGAGATGTTCCAAGTGAATAGAAGCGTTTTTGACTAAGAATATTGTGTTAGTTTCCTAAAGCTGCCAAAACCAAGTACCACAAAGCTAGTGGCTTAAAACTAAGAATTTTATTGCCTTACAGTTCCAGAGGCCAGAAGTCTGGACTCACGGTGTCAGCAGTGTCATACTCTCTCTCTGAAGATGCTTGGGAAAAACAGTTCTGTGCCTCTTTCCTAGCTTCTGGTAGCCCCAGGTGTTCCCTGGCTTGTAGGTGCATCGCTCCAATCCTCTGGCTTCCTATGGCATTCTCCCTGTGTGTTTATCTTCGCCTCATCTTTCTTCTATATGTGTCTGACTGTATCCAAATGTCCCCTTTTTATAAGGACACCAGTCATATGGGATTAGGGTCCACAGTGATGACTTCATCTTAACTGGGTTACATCTGCAAAGATCTTATTTCCAAATCAGGTCACTTTCTGAGGTACTGGGGGTTAGGGTTCTTCTTTTGGGGCACACCATTTAACCCATAACAAATATACCCGTCACAGGACCTTGCTCAAAGAATTAACAAAGGGGCTTCCCTGGTGGCGCAGTGGTTGAAAGTCCGCCTGCCGATGCAGGGGAC
>NW_006793488.1:4062710-4063189 GCF_000442215.2 Lipotes vexillifer | reverse complement strand
ACCCAAAAAAAAAAAAAAAAAAAAAAAAAAAGAATTAACAAAGGATATCTTTCAAGAATAAGGAAGAGTGCAAGAACCAAAGCCATTTTGTATTATTCTTTTGAAACTTCTATATTTGAAAGGTTTTATAACTTTACAAAAGAATATTAAATAAGTATGAAATATAAATATTAAATAAGTATGAAATATAAATATTAAATAAAAACATTCCCTTTCTGTTCAATTTTAATAAAATATCAGGCAATTAAGAGCACTTGAATAGAAAAAGAAAGAATAAAAGATCAGATAATTTGTATAATGAAATGATTATTTCTCCAACTAATTAACTCAATAAAAACTCAAAGTTAAATCAAAGGTTGGGGCTAGAGCATTTCTACTTTCACAGGACATGTCCACTCCAGTTTGGAAACCACTGATTCATATATGTGTGGGAATCCACCTTGTTTACAATTAGAAATATTAAAAGTTATAGAAAACAT
>NW_006793488.1:4037967-4062700 GCF_000442215.2 Lipotes vexillifer | reverse complement strand
GTAGGGAAACATTAAATTAGGAAAATATTATTATAAGAACATTGGATAGATACTTTGGAAATTTGGTGATTTTGCTCTTTCTTTAGTTATACTTGGTTTCAAATACATTCATGTGAATAAATAAATATGGAATTTTTAGAGCTGCATAGATGATTGAAAGAGACGACGTATTACAGTACTTTTTGAAAATGTGAAGTCACACGTTAAGAATTGCAGTGATTGTTATAATTGTCTTGTCACCCAAAAGGGTGACATTTTAAAATATCATTCTTGAACTTTGGTAATGGTATCTGCGCCAAAAGACCATTTTGTTAATTATTAGATAGAACTGTTATGCTTGCAAATTCTCATTTTCACTGGCACAGGGATCGGCCAACTTAAAAAAGGATATAAATAGTAGGTTAAAGAAGAAAACCCAGCAAAATTCAGGCAAAGTACATTGATTAATGAATTAAAAAAATGATTTGAAAGGTCATGTGCTCATGTTGGGCTAAGCCTCAGGCAGATCCATGGCAAACATGACCAGGTCCTCTGTGTGGAGCAGGTAACCCACGCTGACTCTGAATTTGCTGATATTACAGGGTTATTTTTTCTGGAAGGATGTAGCATTCTGGAACAATTTCTCTCATGATTCCATTAAGACCATGGTTTCCTTCAATTTAGGCCTGCATATTTCTCTTTTCACATTACCCTGCACCACACAGAAAATAAAACCGTGTCTTGGACTGAGGGTTTGTGTCACCAAAGGGAAAAAAAAAATCACTTGATGGTACTTAACCCCATTTTATTCAGTAAGTACATCTGTTTTGTTTGGTTTTGGGGGGATCACCGGTCAGTGTGAATAATAAAACTTTATGAATACTAGTTTAAAGTCAAAAGTGATTTGTCTTACACTAAAGTGTGACAACCTCGAGGATTCCTTAAGGAAGAAGTCAAACATGTGACATAATTTCCTTGGACAATATTTAAAAGCACATTCTATAGCAAAGAAGCTACAGCAACAGGGATGTCGAAAAACAGAACGTGATGACACAGACTTCCAGGTGACAGAATCACAGTGAGCAGGCTGTCTCTTACGTGTCTCTGTCTCTTACGTTCAAGAGGATCTGCTCTTTCTTATTTATGCTGAGGCTTTTTCTCTGGATAATGGAAGTAAAATGCATTTTAATTACATATAAAATCTTTTGAAAATGCTGTCATAGAAAGTTTTCTTATATGTTGAAATATGAAGAATGAATACAGGAGGCCAAGACTTGGTGGGATAATGGTTAAGTGTGTGCTCTTCACCTTGATTTGAATTCTGGTTCCAAAACCTACTTAGCAAAATGACTTAGAACTTTCGCTCTATCTCAACCATAAAATAAATGGTCATCACAAGAAGCCTTATCTCATTGATCTTTTTTTTTTTTTTTTTTTTTTTTGTGCGGTACGCGGGCCTCTCACTGCTGTGGCCTCTCCCGTTGCAGAGCACAGGCTCCGGACGTGCAGGCTCAGCGGCCATGGCTCACGGGCCCAGCCACTCCACGGCATGTGGGATCTTCCCGGACTGGGTCACAAACCCATGTCCCCTGCATCGGCAGGTGGACTCTCAACTACTGCGCCACCCGGGAAGCCTTTATTGATCTTTTTATGTTACCACTAGTAGGGCGAGGACAAAATATTTTAAAATTAAGAACAAATGAGCTCTAAAAACAAGCAATGAACAAAACCCAAATGTATACCTAAAATGAAGTTTCGGTTAACTAAAGTATGCCATTATTATTTCTCTTTCTAGCATGTCCACGATTATATTGTTTGAAAGGACAAATGAGCAATTATGAACAATACTTATACCTTTATATCCTAAGTTCTTTCTAAAACCAGTATGTTTAGAACAAAGTAGAGTTTACTGCCTTCATTGGCATTATGACATTTAACCTCAAAATAAATAAATGACATAGACATTATTTCTATTTCACGGATGAGAAACTGAATTTTGGAGAAATAATGCAAGTTACCCCAAATCATATAACTTATTAGGACAATGTTGGGAATGAAACCCTTGCCTTATAACTCTGGATACTCAACTCTTGCTTCCTAAATCCATAAAGGGTTTTCCACTAACCCCAGGGGATCACCAATGTCCCCGTGATCATCATTAACTAAAACAGTCTTTCCATCACATCACTTCATCACTTCCCTTTTAAAACCATTTGTTGACAGGACTTCCCTGGAGGTCCAGTGGTTGACTTCTGCTTCCAATGCAGGGGTGCGGGTTCAGTCCCTGATCGGGGAGCTAAGATCCCACATGCCTGGCGGCCAACAAACCAAAACATAAAACAGAAGCAGTATTATAACAAATTCAATAAAAACTTTAAAATTAGTCCACATCAAAAAATAAAATCTTAAATAAAACCCTATTTGTTGACTCCCCATTGCTCTTAGGATAAATTAAACTTTTTTCCATGGATGCAAAGATGCTGGTAATGTGGCCTCAGCCTCCTTCCACAGCTTCATGCTCATCTAACAGAGCCAGCCTCCCTTCATGGACCCAGCCACCCAACCACATTTTTTAAAAAATTAATTAATTAATTAATTTTTGGCTGTGTTGCGTCTCCGTTGCTGCGGGTGGGCTTTCTCTAGTTGCAGCGAGTGGGGGCTTCTCTTGTTGTGGAGCACGTACTCTAGGCCCACGGGCTTCAGTAGTTGTGGCACGTGGGCTTCAGTAGTTGTGGCTCGTGGGCTCTAGAGCACAGACTCAGTAGTTGTGGCACATGGGCTTAGTTGCTCCACAGCATGTGGGATCTTTCCCGACCAGGGCTCGAACCCGTGTCCCATGCATTGGCAGGCAGACTCCTAACCACTGTGCCACCAGGGAAGTCCCCCAACCACCCTTTTATCTTGAGCTGTACCCAAGTTCCAAATATCCCCCAAGTTCTGGTGTGCCATTGGACATTTGTCCCCAGTGTTAACTCCTACTTATCCTTTGGCTTCCAAACTCAGTCATTTTTGCTATTGTCTATGCACATTAATTACCTCCAACAAGATTTCACGTGTTTGAGAGCAGAGGCCATACTGTATTTATTGGTGTGTCTTCCGGAGCATACAGTACTTGTACATAGTAGGTATTCAATAACTACTTCTAAAAGAGAAAAGAAAATGAAATGTGAAACTCTAGTTATAGAGGTGCAACAGTTTAATGTAAGTTCAGTTTACCAACAATAAGTACTGTGAGGAAGTGTGAGGATAATCTTTTTTTTTTTTTTTTTTTTTTTTTTTTTGCGGTACGCGGGCCTCTCACTGTTGTGGCCTCTCCTGCTGCGGAGCTCAGGCTCCGGACGTGCAGGCTCAGCGGCCATGACTCACGGGCCCAGCCGCTCTGCGGCATGTGGGATCTTCCCGGACTGGGGCACGAACCCGTGTCCCCTGCAATGGCAGGTGGATTCTCAACCACTGCGCCACCAGGGAAGCCCGAAGATAATCTTAAGAGCCAAATCGTGGTACCAGTAGTTTCTAAAATAGAAATAGATCTGGTTGAGAAGAAACACATCAATTCAGATAAGATGATATTATTTTAACATTAATTATATATGGGGAGCCTGTCACTGGTAATGAATGAGGAAAATTATTATCATTATTTTATTGTTTTACAACTTCATGTTTATTTAGTCTTATCTCCCCTCTTTAACCTATAAAAATAATACTTTAGGTAAAATATTCAAAAGAGAGAAGTGGGCCCATAAACTCACTTCCATGAGGCATGAGCAAACTCGACTAAGCTCACTGTCTAGTGAAAAGGTAGACGACAGCCCTCTGGTGTGCCTTCTAGAAATTTCCAGAGTACTTAGGCATGTATGGGGACCTCCCCAAATGCATCGGTTGATGTTATGTTAACTGCCAACTTGATTATTTTAAACATCAAGAAGAAATTTCTCCAGATGATTTTTGGTATTTTCAAGTGAAAAATAGCTGTATTGGCCTTTCTGATTACAGAAGACAACTTAAGCTCTTTGTTAAGAAAATCAGAGAATTAAAAAAACTACATGTAAAAGTATAGTTCTCAACAAGCATGTGCTCCTATTCTGGAACCACATTAACTGAGTTCACACTTACCTTCATTTGATTAGTCATAGCTGTCTAACAATGCAGAGGAGAAGTGGAGTTGATAAATAAATATGTAATCACTTCAAACTTAGGAAAAAAAATACAGGTAATAGAAGAGAGGCACCAAGTGGCCCCAGCCGATGCCCTATGGAGTAGATAAGCTACTCTGCTGAGTCATCTCTGATTTTCTGATCTACATGATGGGGAGATATAGAAAAATGTTGTTTCAAGTCCCTGAATTTTGGAGTAGTTTGTTATACAGCAGTAGATTAACTGAAGAACTTATTTAGCCCCTTCTGTGACCAAGAACTACATCGAGAGTTGGAGAAATAAAGTCAGGGCTCTCTTCTTAAATTGCTTGGGTAGCTTCTGCAAATATAACCTTGTGTGCTTAAGGAAAAAGAATCATTATGTGTCTAAATTCAGAGTTGGTTCACCCAAAAGGCATTTGAGTCCTGTGTGCAATGTCTTGTCCTTTAGTTATGCTGTGTGTATGTGAAAAAGAAGATGTGGGAGATGGAAGTGGATAAATAGGGGGGCTATTATGGACTGAACTGTGTTCCCCCCAAATTCATAGGCTGAGGCCCTAAATCCCAGTACCTCAGGATGTGACTAAGTTTGGAGACAGGGTCTTTAAAGAGGTGAGTAAGGTTAAAATGAGGACATTGGGGTGGGCCCTAATCTAATCTGACTGGTGTCCTTAAAGAAGAGGAGATTGACACAGACACACACAGAGGGAAGACCATGTGGGGACACAGGGAGACAAACCAAGGAGAGAGGCCTCAGAAGAAACTAATCCTGCCGACACCTTGATCTTGGATGTCCAGTTCCAGCACTGTGAGAAAATAAATTCTTATTGTTAAAGCCATCCAGTCAGTGGTACTTTGCTATGGTGGTCCTGAAAAAGTAATAGAGGGGCTCATGAAGAACTGGTGACAATGAATTGTCCTTTTGTTCAGTGGGAAAGAAGAAGCAACAATTTGCTTCAACCTTTTAGAATTCAATATGTAAATTTGGCATCATTGAAATAAGGTCTAGGGACTTCCCTGGCAATCCAGTGGTTAAGACTCCGTGCTTCCAATGCAGGGGACGCGGGTTCGATCCCTGGTTGGGGAACCAAGATCCCACATGCTGCACAGCACAGCCAGAAAGAAATAAGGCTCCCCTATTGTAGTGGGTTTTGGCTAATTGTATGGCACATATAGGCACCTCAGAAGCTCCAGAGAAAACCTGACTTAAACTCACTGTGTTATCAGACTCTTTTCATGGTTCTATAGAATTTTAAGAAGTATATCAGCCAGTTACTATTTATACGTCAGTGTGGCAAGGTATCATTATTATAGTAGTAGATGGGCACCATTTTTGTTTTACTGGAGGGAAATCCAATATGAATAAAATAGCGACTTTTCAAACATGACATTTAATCCATGCAGGTAAATCAAACTGAGAATCTATTATTCATTATTAAAGGGGTGGCATATTTTTATTACACTGAGAATGAAACACAAATACTGTGAAAAATTTAGTGCCTTTTCTTGCACTTTTAAGACACTTATCATGCAGTCATGTAGCTGGTACTGGCACCCATTTTAAAATGTAGCCATGAAATTAATAAGTTTGAAGTTTTATGCCTGAAAAAAGGATGCTCAATTTCAGTGAAATAGGCAAATTTATTTTTTATTTAAAGCTTCCTAAATACTTAAGATGGTAAAGTACTTTAGTAATGTTCTGATTCCAATATGTATATGAAGAATATAGTTCATATTCTTGTCATTATTAGTCACGGCCCCAGTGTTCTTCCCTGAAGTGCTTTCTGAAAACTGCATATATCAGAAACTGATTAAAATGACCTAAAGTATTAATTATTAAAATATGGTGAACCCAACATTTTGCAAGAGGTTATTTTCTGTGTGACATTTAATATCAAAGAATTGAAATGATTTTGATAACTCCTTGGAAGGAGTGGTCTTAGGAAAACTAGAGCTTCAGCATGATTGCTTTTATTGATTATTGATTATTACCATTCATAATGAATAGCCCTGGAGTATATTATATCATGTGGCTTTAAAAAGTTTGCCATTATATCAGTGGAGGAAGCCCTTTTGGTCAGTTCTTGAAATGGTCACTTCCGCTGGTCAAGGATTCCCCCAGACTTGTGAGAGTCTTGATTGTAAATGGCTTCTCCTGAGTGGTGTGAGTGGTCACTGGGCATGCTGTTTTTAACAGTGGTCTGGTTCTGCTACTTACTTAGCAGTCATCACTTTAGGAAAATTACCTACTCTCTCTCGCCTCAGTCCCTTCATTTGTAAAATGGGAATCTGTTACCTTATTCATAGAGACTTTGTGAGCGTTAAATAATGTGATGTATAGATTGCTTAGCATAGTGGGTTGCATCTGGGAAATAACTGGTGGCTATAATTAGTTTTTCATTATAATAATAATTCTCCATGTAGCATGTTGTCTTCTTTTCCCTCTCTGTTAGATTTCTCCAGCCCTCCAAAACATGCCTTCAAGAAGTATCAGTTAATCCATTCTTGATTTCTCCCTCTAAGAAAACTCAGTTTCCATTAAATTTATTGGATGCTCTTTTGCCTCCACT
Organism: Lipotes vexillifer; assembly: GCF_000442215.2. NCBI lineage: Eukaryota > Metazoa > Chordata > Mammalia > Artiodactyla > Lipotidae > Lipotes > Lipotes vexillifer. The sequence goes on along the minus strand of NW_006793488.1, from coordinate 4,056,018 downwards.
TCTTGTTACTGAGTGATGTGAGGGGTTTCAGGGCCATCAGTGCAAAAAGTCATGCTATCATTGTCTTATAGTCTCTGGCAGAGAGGAAGAATAATGTGTATTGAGTGCCTGAACTGTGCCAGTTTCATCACTGTGTGTTTAATACACACGATCAGTGCAAATTTCACACAAAGCAATCTATTGTTAATCCCATTTTGCAGATTAGAGAAACTGAGGTTTTAGAGATGAGAACTTGACCAGAAGTTTGAAGCTGAGATTGGAGCCCACAGTCCAAACACCGAGGTTCACAAACTACCCTACAGAAAATGGCAAGAACTGATATGTTGGTTTTTCAAACCTGTAAACTACTCATCGATCTGTAATTTTTCTTTGTATTTTTACCAGGTTTATTTCCATTTCTAAAGCCAAATCCCTCGCTCTTTCTGGCTCTTTTTCTGTCCCTTGTGTCGGTTTTCTACATCTGTTCACATCTGATTTACTCAGAGTTGAGCGCCCTAGTTACAAATTAGTAGCTGTCGTTCACTCTGCATTCAATTCAATAATCAAATCATTTTTACCAGTCTCATTTGGGAATGAGGCTGCTGTATTACATAATATTGACAGGTGGCCACTCAAACATATTTGCCAGCACTAAAATGTAAGCTTCTTGAGTGCAAGAACTGGGGTCTATTTTGTTCACTGCTGAATCTCTGGCACCTAGAACTGTGGCTGTCTTAATAAATATTTTTAAATGAATGAATACATCTAAAACTTCAAAAGACTCACATTGCAGACTTCAAATAGACAACTGCTTTCTACTTTATAGTTGAAAAATGTTTTAACTTTTTAAAACTTTTGGTGTTTTATGCAGATTAACATTCTTTATTTTATGGGAACTGCTTTCAGAATGCAATAAATCCAACTTTGTCCTTTGTGTCTGTTCTCTACATCTGTTCACATCTGATTTATTCAGGGTTAAGAATGCCCTAGTTACAAAATAGTCATTCTTGTTCACTTTGCATGCAATTCAACAATCAAATCATTTTGAATTCTCTAAAGAGGAGGAACTTGCTTCTATATTTGAACTCACTCACATTCAGAGGGAATAGGTTTTAATATTTCAACATCTATACAAAATGCTTTACAATGACTTTTAAGGCACTAATTCTCCCATGAACGTCGAGTGAAGTCGCAAAGGGCTGACTAGGGTAAAGAATTTCTCCAAGGTCACATGGCCTGGTAATTGCAAAGAACAGGGCTGGCTATCTTTTCCTATCCATCTGCCTCATAGGTGTACCAAGCAGTACTCAATGACTTTGAACTGATGGGGCTCTCAAAGCTTTTAGTGGTGGCAGGAAAAGAATTAGGGTTCAAACAAACAAGAAATCACTAAACTCAAGGACCAATAAAGGTCAATCTAGTAAACTGCCAATCAGAGCATGTCAAGCCTCTGCTTAAGCTTTCCTAGTAACTCTCCATTACATTTAGAATAAAATCCAAATTCCTTACCTGGGCCTCCAAGCCTTACGTGATCGGGCCTCTATCCCCCTTTCTAATTTATTTCATGTGACTTTTCTGCTTGTGTATTTCATTTGAGACTCACTTTCTGTTCTTTGAACAGACCAAGCTCATTCTTATTACAAGGCTGCGTTAGTTGTGGCTTCCTGCCTAGTGGGGTTCCTCATCAAACCTTGACACTGCTGGTCCCAGGTTAAGTGTCCCTTCCGAGACATTTTCTTAACAGAATAGCTCCTCCTCTGGTCATTTTCTAGTACATCTCTAATTTATTTTTATTATTTCGATATCACTAGTGATAAATTAGAGCATTTATCGCTATTGATATTGTCTTATTTGTTTATTGCTTATCCCTTCCACTACCAGATTGTAGCTCAAGAAGAAGAGCTTATTTAATTTTTTTTTATCCTCAGTGCCAAAAATGGTGCTTAAGTACAAATGGGCATTTAATAAAGGTGTGTGAATGAATGATTGATTGAATGAATGAATGAACAGAGGAAAGTCCTGAAGTTGGATATGGCTTTTGACATAGTCAAATCAATAATTTAGTAGCTGGAAAAACATGAACAAATCATTACTTTTTAAAAGATTTTTTCAATCACCTGTAAAATGGGCTAATATTAACTACATTGACACACAGATCAAATGTTATTGTGCATGTAAGAGCTTCGTAAAATGTAAAACGCTGCACAGGCGATTAGCAATTATTGCCAAAAGTTTTATCCTTTCCAAATGATGTATTTGCCTGTTCCTTGTAAAACCATTTGTGGTTAATTTGTTGGTCTTTGATCTAATCATGCTGCAGATGTTCAGAAATGCCATCTTTTTGTGCATTGAGGCTCAGTCACTGGGGTTTGTAAAAGTAATGGGCTGTGCCCAATTTTTCCCCAGTGTCTTCAACTCTCAGGGACAAAGAAGGGAAAAATCTATCTTTTGCCTAACAAGGAAAAACTGAAAATTCAACTTTTGTTTTCACTTCAAAAAAAGAAAAAAAAGGGGGGGGGTGTAGGGGGAGAAATCCCAGAACTGAATTTTCTAAATTAAAATATTCAATTAGATTTTGCCATCTCCCTAGAGTGAAATATTCTTAGTTGAACATTTGAGTAGCATGTGAAGAGATGAGTTATGACACATTGAGGTTGAGGTCAGGTAATGGAATTGCGATGTAATGAGATGACATGCCATATATTTCCTCTTGATTTCAGTCATATATGATGGAAAATGGTGGAAAGGCCATATTTTTTAGCCAGTAATTATTCAGGTATGAATCAGTTTGATTTTAGACAGAAATGTGGCTGCCCTAAGCTATGAAGTCAATTAGACATATCATCAAGGACACACAAACCTGTCTTGTCTTGGCATCCATATTGGACGATGATTCTCAAAGTGTGGTCTGAAGGACCACGTGAATCACCATTACCTTGACATGCCTGTAGAAATTCAAATTCCTGAGCTTCACCCCAGACTTACTGACTAAGGATGAGAATGGGCCTAGAAATCTGAATTCTTAATAAACTCCTTTGGGTAAAATTCTTACACGAATCAAATTTGGGTGACTGCTAGATGATGTACTTGAGGACATCATCATATGATTGTAGAGGTTTCTTAAATACTTTGTTGAGAAATCACAAAATTCAATTCAGGGTCTGTAAGTTTGAGAGATCATAGACTTGCGCCCTCATTTTAGGAAGATTTGTATTCAGATTTACTAATTTGTAAGCTATCTGATGAATCTAGCCCTCAGAAAGACTCATTTTTTAAGAATTTGTTTTATTTTTTATTAAAGTATAGTTGATTTACAATGTTGTGTTAGTTTAGGTGTACAGCAATGTGATTCGGTTTTATACATATATATGTATATATAGTCAGAGAGATTCATTCTTTAAGGATGCTGGATGATGAGGGTTTTAAGGATGCTGGATGATGGAGTTTTTCGGGATGCTGATGATGGAGTTTTGTTGGAGACGTTTTCTCTTGGTAAATTCTGTGTCTACTTTTGATGCCTGAACTCAGTGGGAGCAATTAAGGAGAGAACAGGCTGAATATAGAGAAACGTGGGAAAGAGCCCAGCTCCTCAGCCTGTATAAGGAGGAGCAGGAAATAGGGTGAGGAGTGATGGTCTTGAGCTTCATCATCAGGAATCCAAGGTAGGCTGTCTGATGTTCACCTCCAACATTTCGGAAGCATGGCACGAATGGCTCTGGAGCCTGGCCAGGGATCAAATCCCAGCTCTACCCTCTACACCTATTTTCTGTGTGACCTTGGGCCAGCTCTCTTTGCCTCAGTTGTGTCATTGGTCAAATGGAGCTATAATAGAATCAACTTCATAGGATTACTGTGGTGATTGTGTTCATAAGGATAAAGTGATTAAAAAAGTACCTTGCATTTAGTAAGCTTTTGATACATGTTAATGGTTGATGCTCTACTGTTAGGTTTAAGGAACTCAAAAAATTAATTTCTAAAACAGGGAACTGGAACTGTTACATTTGCACATGAGAACACTGGTTTTCCAATGGTGTAGGTGTAAGATTTTCTCTCTTCTTCTATTCAGAAGCTATGATAGTTATAGCTGTTACCACCCTCTGTCCTTGATCCCTAGACCAAGATAAGTTTCCAAGAATAATTACTTTCTTTCATCCCGCAGCAGAAAGACTGGGGATTAGAGCTAATATGTCTGTTTATTTATCTTGGCTAAGGGAATGGAAAGGAAAATAATGGTATTATTAAACTCTCACTGGATATAACCTAGATTACCCTGTGCTGTGGCATCAATTCCCAGTCATCTGTCCAGAGTTGTTTGCCTCAGAAAGAACACTTCGCTATTTTCTAATGCAAATTAAGTATATTTATTTACTTCCTTAACTATGCTTATTCCCTACAGAATATTAGTCCCAGAAGACACCATTTTGTTCGTTTCCCATTCTCCCAAATTGCCACCTTCCCTTCATCACCACTGTCCTTCCTTTCCCACCTCTTCCACCTCCACCACCAGCACTTTATAAATGGTGAAACAAAGATCCATCCCAAAATGATAGGTTACTATCATGTAACCTATCATGTAAGATTTGATCTTACATTTGTCTGATGCCAAAGCCCATGCTTTTAACCCATGAGGACATACAGCTTCCCTTTTAAATCAGAGAAGCAATTAAACAGGGCAGGATTGAACAATTAGGACTGAGGTAAACTGTATATAAAGTCAAAAGCATTTAAGATGCATTTATAGGTATTCCAACCAAAGAAATATCCAAGCAGCATCACTGTAGTCTTACCACAAACAACTGAAGCATTGTTGGGTATTCTGTTTATCCACTGTAGTGCAGATTACGTGAGTATTTGCGTTTTCCTCTACAGTTGGTTTCATCATGACACTGGCAAACAACCACTAGGTTTTCGACTTTATATCCAATGACTTAGAATATGGCTCTGAAGCTATTGTGGTATAATAATTATGTTTATAGAACAGTTAAGACTGGATGTGAGTCAATACAAAGCAGGAGCAGTCAGTCAATATTATCTTGGTTATTTTATGGCAACAAAAACCCCCAGTATTTCAGTGGCTTAATACAACAGAAGCTTATTTCTCACCCAAGCTATGTGTCTACTTCAGGACAGCTAGGGGCTCTGCTTTACCCATTCTCATTCTAAGTCAAAGACTGGTCACTGGTCAGTGTAGCAAAGGAGAAAAATGAAAGAAAACTCTGGAGAATCTAGAACCAATAATAAGTGCCCTGGCCTAGGAGTGACACATATTCTGTCCACTCAGAGGTCCTTGTCCAGAGCTAGTCAAATGGCCCACCCAACCACAACGGGGCTTGGACATGCAATCCTACTGTACGCTTAGAAGGTGAAGAGCTGGAAATATTTGATGAATAGCACTTATGACACCATAACTGCTGAGGAGGGAGTGAAGCTTTCTAATAAAAAGCTGTTCACAAGGAATTGATTTACCTTATGAATTGGCAAACATTCCTATCAGTGTAGGGTTCAGATAGAGACTGAACTATCCCTGTAGTACAGAAAAGATTTCTAACTGAGCAAGGGACTGAATATAACAGTGCTTCTTAAATTATGTGGCCTATGTATAATCAGTACTTTAATTAGATAGTCTGTACTCCTCAACAAAATTTTTAAAATGCCCTTTTCTGAGGTCACTGAGGTCTTTTGTTAATACTGTTATTATTTTAGGTTTTAAGAACTTCAGAAAGCTTAGAATATCTTAGTAATTGTTATGAAAACATTTAAGTCTCCAAGTTCATGTCTGGGCCTCACCAGTATCTCTGCCTGTACTTCTGTTTGAAAGCCTGGAGATTAGAAATTATGCCCTAAAAGATATTGTCCAGACTGAAGACACGAGATTCTTTGGTTATAATGAGCAAAACTTGGGGGAGGAAGAGGTATGTCCTAATGAAGAGGCTGTCATGAGAAAATAGTAGACTCTGTGTGTGTGTGTGTGTGTGTGTGTGTGTGTGTGAGAGAGAGAGAGAGAGAGAGAGAGAGAGGCAGACAGATATATTGTCAATAAATTTGACCATATTTAATTTGCATGTTTATGTATTACATATTTTAACATATATTTAACTATATGTTTAACAGAAAATAAAACTAGAAAGTTAGATTGTGGTGAGGTAGCATTAGGGTCTTTAATGCAATGCTGAAGAATTATAAGTTTTATGATAAATATAAAGTGACGATATGATGTCAGGCAAGAAACAGCCTACCAAGGAGCAAAAAGTAGAGCTTATACTGAATCAAAGTTTCTGGTAACATTTTGTTCACTGCCAGAGATAAAAGTAACTTTTTATGATCAGAGTGCAGGGCAAAAAAGCTGGACAAAAAAACGAAAGTAGAATTTTCCATATGATAGATAATATTTTTATATTAATTCTGGATTTCATGATAAGGAAAGTATGACCCCTTGACATTCAATAATGAACTTTTCTGTTAAATATCATAGGTAGCCCTTTATTTTTAAGGTTTTATCTTTGATTTTATTGGTTTGACTATGATATGCCCAGGTTTCCTTCTTCCTTTTTCTTTTTGGGATTTTCTGAATTCCTTGGTTTCGTGGGTTGATGTCTTTCATCAGTTTTGGAAAATTCTCAGCCGCTACCTCTTCACATGTTTTTCTGCACCATTGTCTTTCTCTTTTCCTTTTAGGACTCCAATTACATGTGTTTAGATTGTTTATTACTGTCCCACACATCTTACATGCTCTGATCAGTTGGGGTTCCCCCCCCCCCTTTTTTCATTATTTTTGCCTTTAGTGCTCCAGTTGGGACTTTCCTACTGGCCTCTGCTAGAGGTCATCTATCCTTTTTCTGCCATGTCCATTTCTACTGTTAAGCCTATTCAATGAATTTTTCATTTCAAGTACGCTAAACATTTTTTTTTCCTTGCGTTATGCGGGCCTCTCACTGTTGTGGCCTCTCCCATTTGCGGAGCACAGGCTCCGGACGCGCAGGCTCAGCGGCCATGGCTCACGGGCCCAGCCGCTCCGCGGCATGTGGGATCCTCCCGAAACGGGGCACGAACCCGCGTCTCCCGCATCGGCAGGCGGACTCTCAAGCACTGCGCCACCAGGGAAGCCCACGCTAAACATTTTTAAAGTTCACTCTTGAAATTTTCCTCCCTCCCCTGGTTATTTCCATCTTTCTCCCTATTTCTTTATCCTAATTATAATGACTGTTTAAAGTATTTGTTTGTTAAGTCTAACATCTGAGTCATCCATGGGTCAGTTTCCATTGACTGTTCTCTTTTATCTGTGCATCACATTTCCCTGCTTCTATGGATGTCTCATAGTTGTGTATTGTATGCCAGATATTGTGTATAAATGAATTGTAAAGACTAAAGTAGAAAATATTTACCCCACACAAAAAAAGCAGCCTCTGTCAGGCAGCTAAAGTGATCTTTCTGATGAGAGTTAAGCTAAGGTGGGGTTAGGTTGTGGCTTTGATTAGTTTTAATTCACCATTGGTTTTAAAAGTTTTCAAGTGTGAAAGATCCCTCCTTCCAGCTGGGCTTGGTATCCAAGCACCACATAACCACTCTGCTCCCTAGCCCTGCCTTGAGATTTCTGTGCCATGGAAGGTCTCTTTTTCACTTTCAGACTGAACGCAATTGCTCACATGCTGCTGAATAAGAGTCCTAAAATCGAGAATTTGTAAATAGTAGGGACTCATTCTGTGTCTGGGGCTCATGTGTATTCAACATTCCACATTAGTCCAAGACTTAAAATTTTAGCCAGTTTCTCCTTTTACCTACGAAGTCTCTCACCCAATGACAGATTTACTCCTTCACCCGTTCTCTGAGATTAAAGCTACCTCTAGAGGCTTCCGGGAAGATGGCGGAAGAGTAAGACGCGGAGATCACCTTCCTCCCCACAGATACACCAGAAATACATCTACACGTGGAACAATTCCTACAGAATACCTACTGAACGCTGGCAGAAGACCTCAGAGCTCCCAAAAGGCAAGAAACCCCCCATGTACCTGGGTAGGGCAAAAGAAAAAAGAATAAACAGAGACAAAAGGCTAGGGACGGGACCTACACCAGTGGGAGGGAGCCGTGAAGGAGGAAAGGTTTCCACACACTAGGAGCCCCTCCGCGGCTGGAGACTGTGGGTGGCGGAGGGGGGAGCTTCGGAGCCGCGGGGGAGAGCGCAGCAATGGGGGTGCGGAGGGCAAAGCGGAGAGATTCCCGCACAGAGGATCAGGGCCGACCGGCACTCACCAGCCCGAGAGGCTTGTCTGCTCACCCGCCGGGGCGGGCGGGGCTGGAGGCAGGGAGAGGGCTGGGGTTGGCGGCGTGAACGCAGCCTGCAGGGGGTTAGTGCGCCACGGCTAGCCGGGAGGGAGTCCGGGAAAAGTCTGGAGCTGCCGAAGAGGCAAGAGACTTTTTCTTCCCTCTTTGTTTCCTGGTGCACGAGGAGAGGGGATTCAGAGCTTTGCTTAAAGGAGCTCCAGAGACGGGCGTGAGCCGCGGCTAACAGCGCGGACCCCAGAGACAGTAATGAGACGCTAAGCCTGCTGCTGCCACCACCAAGAGGCCTGTGTGCGAGCACAGGTCACTATCCACACCCCGTTCCGGGAAGCCTGTGCAGCCCGCCACTGCCAGGGTCCCGGGATCCAGAGACAGCTTCCCCGGGAGAACGCACGGAGTGCCTCAGGCTGGTGCAACGTCCCGCCGGCCTCTGCCGCCGCAGGCCCGTCCGCCACTCCGAGCTCCTCCCTGTTCCCCGCCGGAGTGAGCCAGAGCCCTCGAATCACCGGCTCCTTTAACCCCGTCCTGTCTGAGCGAAGAACAGACGCCCTCCAGCGACCTACACGCACAGGCGGGGCCAAATCCAAAGCCGAGCCCCTGCGAGCTGTGAGAACAAAGAAGAGAAAAGGAAATCTCTCCCAGCAGCCTCAGAAGCAGTGGATTAAAGCTCCACAATCAACTTGATGTACCCTGCATCTGTGGAATACATGAATAGACAACGAATCATCCCAAATTAAGGAGGTGGACTTTAAGAACAAGGTTTATGATTTTTTCCCCTTTTCCTCTTTTTAGCCGTGTGGACAAAAGACTCTTGGGGCTGCAGCCAGGAGTCAGTGCTGTGCCTCTGAGGTGGGAGAGCCAACTTCAGGACAGTGGTCCATAAGAGACCTCCCAGCTCCACATAACATCAAACGGTGAAAATATCCCAGAGATCTCCATTTCAACACCAGCACCCAGCTTCACTCAACGACCAGCAAGCTACAGTGCTGGACATCCTCTGCCAAACAACTAGCAAGACAGGAACACAACCCCACCCATTAGCAGAGAGGCTGCCTAAAATCATAATAAGTCCACAGACACCCCAAAACACACCACCAGACGTGGACCTGCCCACCAGAAAGACAAGATCCAGCCTCATCCACCAAAACACAGGCACTAGTCCCCTCCACCAGGAAGCCTACACAACCCACTGAACCAACCTTAGCCACTGGGGACAGGTACCAAAAACAACGGGAACTACAAACCTGCAGCCTGCAAAAAGGAGACCCCAAACACAGTAAGATAATCAAAATGAGAAAACAGAAAAACACAGCAGATGAAGGAGCAAGATAAAAACCCACCAGATCTAACAAATGAGGAAATCGGAAGTCTACCCGAAAAAGAATTCAGAATAATGATAGTAAAGATGATCCAAAATCTTGGAAATAGAATAGAGAAAATGCAAGAAACATTTAACAGGGACCTAGAAGAACTAAAGATGAAACAAACAACGATGAACAACACAGTAAATGAAATTAAAAATACTCTCGATGGAATCAATAGTAGAATAACTGAGGCAGAAGAACGGATAAGTGACCTGGAAGATAAAATAGTGGAAATAACTACTGCAGAGCAGAATAAAGAAGAGAGAATGAAAAGAGCTGAGGACAGTCTCAGAGACCTCTGGGACAACATTAAACACACCAAGATTCGAATTATAGGGGTTCCAGAAGAAGAAGAGAAAAAGAAAGGGACTGAGAAAATATTTGAAGAGATTATAGTTGAAAACTTCCCTAATACTGGAAAGGAAGTAGTTAATCAAGTCCAGGAAGCAGAGAGAGTCCCATACAGGATAAATCCAAGGAGAAGTACGCCAAGACACATATTAATCAAACTGTCAAAAATGAAATACAAAGAAAACATATTAAAAGCAGCAAGGGAAAAACAACAAGGAACACACAAGGGAATCCCCATAAGGTTAACAGCTGATCTTTCAGCAGAAACTCTGCAAGCCAGAAGTGACTGGCAAGACCTATTTAAAGTGATGAAGGAGAAAAACCTGCAACCAAGATTACTCTACCCAGCAAGGATCACATTCAGATTTGATGGAGAAATTAAAACCTTTACAGACAAGCAAAAGCTGAGAGAGTGCGGCACCACCAAACCAGCTTTACAACAACTGCTAAAGGAACTTCTCTAGGCAAGAAACACAAGAGAAGGAAAAGACCTACAATAACGAACCCAAAACAATTAAGAAAATGGGAATAGGAACATACATATCGATAACTACCTTAAATGTAAATGGACTAAATACTCCCACCAAAAGACACAGATTGGCTGAATGGATACAAAAACAAGACCCATATATTTGCTGTCTACAAGAGACCCACTTCAGACCTAGAGACACATACAGACTGAAAGTTAGGGGATGGAAAAAGATATTCCATGCAAATGGCAACCAAAAGAAAGCTGGAGTAGCAATTCTCATATCAGACAAAATAGACATTAAAATAAAGACTATTAGAAGAGACAAAGAAGGACACTACATAATGATCAAGGGATTGATCCAAGAAGAAGATATAACAATTGTAAATATTTATTCACCCAACATAGGAGCACCTCAATACATAGGGCATATACTAACAGCCATAAAAGGGGAAATTGACAGTAACACATTCATAGTAGGGGACTTTAACACCCCACTTTCACCAATGGACAGATCATCCAAAATGAAAATAAATAAGGAATCACAAGCTTTAAATGATGCATTAAACAAGATGGACTTAATTGATATTTATAGGACATTCCATCCAAAAACAACAGAATACACATTTTTCTCAAGTGCTCATGGAACATTCTCCAGGATAGATCATATCTTGGGTCACAAATCAAGCCTTGGTAAATTTAAGAAACTTGAAATTGTATCAAGTATCTTTTCCGACCACAATGCTATGAGACTAGATATCAATTACAGGAAAAGATCTGTAAAAAAATACAAACACATGGAGGCTAAACAATACACTACTTAATAACGAAGTGATCACTGAAGAAATCGAAGAGGAAATAAAAAAATACCTAGAAACAAATGACCATGGAGACATGACGACCCCAGATCTTTGAGATGCAGCAAAAGCAGTTCTAAGAATTTTATAGCAGTACAATCCTACCTTAAGAAACAGGAAACATCTCGAATAAACAACCTAACCTTGCACCTCAAGCAATTAGAGAAAGAAGAACAAAAAAACCCCAGAGTTAGCAGAAGGAAAGAAATCATAAAAATCAGATCAGAAATAAATGAAAAAGAAATGAAGGAAACAATAGCAAAGATCAATAAAACTAAAAGCTGGTTCTTTGAGAAGATAAACAAAATTGATAAACCATTAGCCAGACTCATCAAGAAAAAAAGGGAGAAGACTCAAATCAATAGAATCAGAAATGAAAAAGGAGAAGTAACAACTGACACTGCAGAAATAAAAAAAATCATGAGAGATTACTACAAGCAACACTATGCCAATAAAATGGACAACCTGGAAGAAATGGACAAATTCTTAGAAATGCACAGCCTGCCAAGACTGAATCAGGAAGAAATAGAAAATATGAACAGACCAATCACAAGCACTGAAACTGAAACACTGATTAAAATTCTTCCAACAAACAAAAGCCCAGGACCAGATGGCTTCACAGGAGAATTCTATCAAACATTTAGAGAAGAGCTAACACCTGTCCTTTTCAAACTCTTCCAAAATATAGCAGAGGGAGGAACACTCCCAAACTCATCCTACGAGGCCACCATCACCCTGATACCAAAACCAGACAAGGATGTCACAAAGAAAGAAAACTACAGGCCAATATCACTGATGAACATAGAAGCAAAAATCCTCAACAAAATACTAGCAAACAGAACCCAAAAGCACATTAAACGGATCATACACCATGATCAAATGGGGTTTATTCCAGGAATGCAAGGATATATGCAAATCAGTATATGCAAATCAATCAACGTGATACACCATATTAACAAATTGAAGGAGAAAAACCATATGATCATCTCAATAGATGCAGTGAAAGCTTTCGACAAAATTCAACACCCATTTATGATAAAAACCCTGCAGAAAGTAGGTGTAGAGGGAACTTTCCTCAATATAATAAAGGCCGTATATGACAAGCCCACAGCCAACATCATCCTCAATGGCGAAAAACTGAAAGCATTTCCACTAAGGTCAGGAACAAGACAAGGTTGCCCACTCTCACCACTCTTATTCAACATAGTTTTGGAAGTTTTAGCCACAGCAATCAGAGAAGAAAAGGAAATAAAAGGAATCCAAATCGGAAAAGAAGAAGTAAAGCTGTCACTGTTTGCAGATGACATGATACTATACATAGAGAATCCTAAAGATGCTACCAGAAAACTACTAGAGCTAATCAATGAATTTGGTAAAGTAGCAGGATACAAAATTAATGCACAGCAATCTCTGGCATTCCTATACACTAATGATGAAAAATTTGAAAATGAAATCAAGAAAACACTCCCATTTACCATTGCAACAAAAAGGATAAAATATCTAGGAATAAACCTACCTAAGGAGACAAAAGACCTGTATGCAGAAAATTATAAGACACTGATGAAAGAAATTAAAGATGATACAAATAGATGGAGAGATATACCATGTTTTTGGATTGGAAGAATCAACATTGTGAAAATGACTCTACTACCCAAAGCAATCTACAGATTCAATGCAATCCCTATCAAACTACCACTGGCATTTTTCACAGAACTAGAACAAAACTTTTTACAATCTTTATGGGAACAGAAAAGACCCTGAATAGCCAAAGCAATCTTGAGAACGAAAAACGGAGCTGGAGGAATCAGGCTCCCTGACTTCAGACTATACTACAAAGCTACAGTAATCAAGACAGTATTGTATTGGCACAAAAACAGAAAGATAGATCAATGGAACAGGATAGAAAGCCCAGAGATAAACCCATGCACATATGGTCACCTTATCTTTGATAAAGGTGGCAGGAATGTACAGTGGAGAAAGGACAGCCTCTTCAATAAGTGGTGCTGGGAAAACTGGACAGGTACATGTAAAAGTATGAGATTAGATCACTCCCTAACACCATACACAAAAATAAGCTCAAAATGGATTAAAGACCTAAATGTAAGGCCAGAAACTATCAAACTCTTAGAGGAAAACATAGGCAGAACACTCTATGACATAAATCACAGCAAGATCCTTCTTGACCCATCTCCTAGAGTAATGGAGATAAAAACAAAAATAAACAAATGGGACCTAATGAAACTTCAAAGCTTTTGCACAGCAAAGGAAACCATAAACAAGACCAAAAGACAGCCCTCAGAATGGGAGAAAATATTTGCAAATGAATCAACTGACAAAGGATTAATCTCTAAAATTTACAGGCAGCTCATGCAGCTCAATAACAAAAAAATAAACAACCCAATCCAAAAATGGGCAGAAGACCTAAATAGACATTTCTCCAAAGAAGATATACAGATTGCCAACAAACACACGAAAGAATGCTCAACATCATTAATCATTAGAGAAATGCAAATCAAAACTACAGTGAGATATCACCTCACACCAGTCAGAATGGCCATCATCAAAAAATCTAGAAAAATAAATGCTGGAGAGGGTGTGGAGAAAAGAGAACCCTCTTGTACTGTTGTTGGGAATGTAAATTGATACAGCCACTGTGGAGAACAGTATGGAGGTTCCTTAAAAAACTACATATAGAACTACCATATGACCCAGCAATCCCACTACTGGGCGTATACCCTGAGAAAACCGTAATTCAAAAAGAGTCATGTACCAAAATGTTCATTGCAGCTCTATTTACAATAGCCCAGAGATGGAAACAACCTCAGTGTCCATCGTCGGATGAATGGATAAAGAAGATGTGGCACATATATACAATGGAATATTACTGAGCCGTAAAAAGAAACGAAATTGAGCTATTTGTAATGAGGTGGATAGACCTAGAGTCTGTCATACAGAGTGAAGTAAGTCAGAAAGAGAAAGACAAATACTGTATGCTAACTCATATATATGGAATTTAAGAAAAAAAAAATGTCATGAAGAACCTAGGGGTAGGATAGGAATAAAGACACAGACCTACTAGAGAATGGACTTGAGGATATGGGGAGGGGGAAGGGTAAGCTGTGAGAAAGCGAGAGAGAGGCATGGACATACATATATGCTACCAAACGTAAGGTAGATAGCTAGTGGGAAGCAGCCACATAGCACAGGGAGATCAGCTCGGTGCTTTGTGACCACCTAGAGGGGTGGGATAGGGAGGGTGGGCGGGAGGGAGACACAAGAGGGAAGAGATATGGGAACATATGTGTATGTATAACTGATTCACTTTGTTATAAAGCAGAAACTAACACAACATTGTAAAGCAATTATACTCCAATAAGGATAAAAAAAAAAAAAGCTACCTCTAGTCTTAACTCATATGTGAAGGGGTTATGCTCTCTGAGATTTAGTTTCCCCTAAGCTTCATGTCCTCAGCTTTCCAAGGTGTTTAAAATATGCATAATTTTATAATTTACCTGGAGTTTTTTCCTTGTTATAGTAAGAATTATGGTCATTTATGTCCATCTCCATCTTAAGGAGAAGCAGAACTTTGAAAACCTTCTGTTTTTGAAATTACTTTGTCAACTTCTTTTCTGAGTATGAAAACAATAATCTTTCCAAATATTTCAGAAAATCCAGACAATTGAAAAATACTTCGTCAATACGCATTTTCATCATTTTGTAAGACTTCCTTAATCCTTTCTGAGTTGCTTCAATTTAAAAGTATTTGGTGTCCAAGTGGAAGGAATTCTGCTTTCTCTTCCAATCCTCTGTACAGACTTCACCTTTCAAAATTCTTGTTTGTTTCTTTTCTGCTTGTTCTCCACTCTCCTTTCACATGCACCTTCTTTGATATGGAAGATCAAACGCATCACCCTTATGTTATGCAATGAAATTCAGCTCTCTAATGTCTCTTCCTTCAGAAAAGAATGCCCTTCATGGCACTCAGAAAATAAAGCTACTCTGAAGAAATTATGACCTCCAGTTACCAGGACTTTGATGATGAGATAGCATTGGTAGTTGGGAGGTGACTGATCCATTTATTTCCTTTATTATATAGCATTCAATTACGAAGCTACAGAAAACTATGGAAACATCACATCATAGGACAGCTATGGAAATACTCAGGTTTGCAGAAAGCTTCCTCTGGGAGGTACAATGAAACTTAGTGATTATTTCTTGCCAGAGAGGAAAAAAATGAGTCCCAACCTACACATTACAGGGCAAAAGATCTCTCCTACAACATACAGCAAGGGAAAGGCACTAAAAGAATAAATAAGACAACTGTTGTCAGATATATTCCTCTGTTTGATAACATATGGCTCTTACCCTCCTTTTCAGTCAATATCAGTGACTAGGTTTTGTCTTGTTCAAATACTTATTTTTTGGGGGGGCTGTCAGGGTAATTGCATGTGACACCTCTATCTTGTGAAATAGGCTGAAGTGAAGATCCTTTTGTGCCTAAAGACTGGCTTCTAATTTACATTGTTACAGGTGACACAATGCTGCTTGGTGTTACTGGGTTATGCTTGGTAGCCTTGAACTGTTTCTCATGCACAAAATGGTACTAGTGTTTTACATATTTACAGATGATCTTCAACCTTAAAATGTTCTTTTCTTCTTTATTAAAATAAACTATAATCTAAGTCATAGAAATAGTTGGTATAAAGTCATAAGATTAATAATAATAGTATTTACGTGCATTTTACATTTTTTTGAACATTTTAATATGTGTTATCCAAATTGATAATTGCATCAACTCTGTGAGGAAGGTGATTTATTCTTTTTTTTATGGATGAGGAAATTTGAATGCATGGAAACTTAGATACAAAAAGAGAAGTGACTTGCCTAAGATCACAGGAAACTTAATGATAGAATTGGGTCAGTACTGGTCAACTTCTATTAATATTTTGAACATATCACTGAGTAAGATAAGGTTAGTATAAGAGGGACATTAGTTTTCACTTCTAAATGCAGAGATAAAAATTGATGAAATGACTGTAATAGCAGCAGTTCAGCTTTATTTTTAAACGATGGTCAGAAACAGGTTTCTGACCCCATTTTTCCTCCTCCTTCTCATTTAGCTTTTATTCTCTTATCACGAGGGTTACTCACAGCCATCTAACCAAATGAAAAGTATGGCTTGATTAAGAATCTCTTTTGTCTGTAATTTGTGCATAATGTTTTTAGCTCTCCCATGGGCTGTTGTAGAAAATGGTAAATCTGGTTTAAATGAAACCTGATCCTGTTAATGGTTTAATAGCAGCTGCCACAGGGTTATGGCATTTTTCAACAGATGCTTCTGCTTCATTTTAAACATAAACTAAGTCTTGGAATATTTATATAAATCATATAAAATATGCCTACATAATTTTGGTTAAATGTATTGTTATAAAATAGTCTTAGGCAGGTCCCTATCTTTGTCCATTTATAATTATTCACACAGAATTTAAAAAAAAATGAAGGCTATACTCTATTTTTAAAAAAAGATTATTCATGTCTTGCACTTTCCTAAAATTTTTTTTAAAGGCTGGAGAATAGCCTCCAACTCTAGTCTGGGGATGTGAACAATGGCTTGGTCAATCTGATCATTCTATCCATCTTTATGCCTAACACTATTTACTTAGCACTGACAAATTGCTTATACAGTGATGTGCATTATAGTGTCAACTGAAATATACAGAGTAGTCACAAAATTAAATGTGACACTATATTTCTTTGAAGAGGTAGACCTTGCAATAGTTAATTCAGACTATCGTTATGCCCAGGATTTGTTTCTCTGGAGTGTGATAGTTTGTTCAACCTTTTTTTTTTTTTTTTTAAAGAAAAGCATTTCTTCTGTTCAAAGCACTTGTGCTGGTTACCTGAATGATACAAAGATGAATGACAGGCAAGTAAAGCAATAAGACAAAAGATAGAAATAGTTATACAAAGAGGTACCAGCTCAAGCAACAATACAGTGTACCACTTTAGTTAACATATTACAAGTTTAAGTCCTAAAGCTCATGAAGGGCAGAATCTTGAACTGGCAGGGTCAAATTTGTCTTGTTTTTTGGTGTCATATTTTCATGGTGGTATGTTTGCTCAATTACCTTGGGCTGGAACATTTATTTATGTGAGTGCACCCAAATGGTGAGTTTTTAAGAGCAAACAGTAAAGGTACAAACCAACTCTTAAACTCTAAATTATCTGTGGGCATCACTGACCGTGATGTGTTTCTAAGTACAAGCACCCTGATCTTCCCCTGTCCTAATGTCTGTCCTAGGTACTCCCGTCTAAGAAGGATGTGAAACCTGGTGCCGCTTTCTTGTTTGAACTCATTCTCCTTCGTGGGAAATATGCTTGTCTCCACCAAGTTGTGGGCTGGACAACTTTCCCTTTGTATGATAGCAATTTGGATGTAGTGGAGGGAAAATTCAAGTGTCCACTTCTCCAAGGACATTATGACCAGAAACTCAACAACTTCAGGAAAATTGAAGATTTGATTTGCTTGGACCTGGACCACTGACTGTGCAATCTCTACTTTCAGGTTTGCAATATGATCTTGTGAATGGGAAAAAGAATTAAAAATTTTTCCAAAGCTGCTTCTTTCTAGCCTTTAGCTTCCTTTCATGATACTGAAAATTCCAGTGTCAAAACCTATAAAAGAGGCTTCCCTGGTGCGCAGTGGTTTGAGAGTCCGCCTGCCGATGCAGGGGACACCGGGTCGGGCCCCGGG
>NW_006793488.1:3989344-4037701 GCF_000442215.2 Lipotes vexillifer | reverse complement strand
CCCAAAAAAAAAAAAAAAAAAAAAAAAAAAAAAAAAAACCTATAAAAGTAATTACATCTTAATACGGATTTCTCATAATGCAGATTAAATTTATGTCTACAAACAAGGGGTAAAATTCTAGAGTTAGAAATCTTAAGGATAATTTAATCCAAACGTCTATGTTATAAGTAAGTCCAGACAGCCATCCAAGTCCCCTGATTTCTCAGTTTACAATCTGTTGCTGCTGGAGCAGACTGCTCTCACCGACATGGGACGGGGGATATATTTCTTTACTGAAAGTTCTTATTGAGCTTCTGTTGTGTGTTCAGCATTGCTTGTTCCAGGGATATGAAGAGATAGATGTGGTCTCTGCCCTCTGCATGTTTGACATTTATTTGATGAGACCGACAACAGATACCCAATGACCCACATTTCCACAGGATGAAAGTGGCCATCAGAAAGCTCTCTTTGCCATACACATGGCTTCAATGTAAGCTGCCTGGTTGACATAAAAAATTTAAAAAAACCAAAAAACCACTTGGTCACACATCATTTATTGGTATAGGTTTGGCATTCTATTTTCTAACCAAGTCTTTTAGCAGAAATGCTGTTGTGTAAATTCATTTTAGGCCACCACCTTGGAGGATCCAAAGAAGAAAACGACAGCATACATGAAATATAAAGCATTCCAACACATTTTTAGTCAAATTATTTTTGTCTTATATGTCCAAATTTGTTCTACCTGTTTATGTTATTTTTCTGGGGTGCTTGTGTCATAAAATGCTATGATTTATTTTCTTCCTTACCTGTATGTTTGATTTTTTTTCAGTCTGTCTGGCTTTTATCCATTACAAATGGACATAATTGTACACTAGCTTTCTTCTTTGATAGACAATAACAGAAGTTTTCTTCCTGTGTACATTTCATAAGGAGTTGAGGAGGGGTAGTGAGTCCTACTAATGAGAATAGTACTATTATTCAAGATGTATGATTTTCTGATTGTAAGGCAGAATAAGTACGAATGTAGATGCTTCTCTTTCACAAGGATGAAAATGAAAAGTTTTTGTCTTGAAACCCTATTTTCCTCCGTGTGCAGTTGAGAAATATGTGGATTTTTCTGATGTGAGTTTTCTCAAATGCAAACATTTCTGAACAAGTAATTTTGAGTAGTCCTTTTAGGAGAAGAATAACTTGAGGTTGGGAAGAGAAAAGAAAGATAAAGTAGATAAAGTAGATATTGGAACAGAAAAGTATTTTTGCAATGCAGACTTAGAGATTAGAGGAAACAAGTAAAGTCCTGATCATTTCCCTCCGGTGTCTGTTGGAGGAAGGAAACTGCCACAGTCAGAGGGGCTGGCAGAGCCAGGGTGTGTGCCTCTGCCATGACCTTATGTGTTACTAGGGGTAGAACTCAGGCTAATAACCCTGAGCTTTAAGGAGGAGACTGGAAGTTGTTCTGATTCAACCCCCAGAGTGGGTGTGAAAGAATGTAAACCGGAAAATTATGCAAGGAAGGTAGCCTTTAACTTTTTCCTAGAAAACCTTTTCTATCAATCCCTCACTTTCCTGAATACTTCATTTCCTGTGTCATTGATTATTTCTACCAAGCATTTTATTATTAACATTTAAACATAGAGAAAAGTTGAAAAAATTGCATATTGAGCACCCTTATCTTCACCACTAGATTCTACCATCTGATCATTTATTTTTGAACTTAAGATATTGTTTCTTGAAGATAGTAAATACTTGCTAGTAAATGAATATTTGCTCATTTTATTCCAGCATGAATATTAGACACACAGTGTTATTTGGAAGAAGAAATTAAAGAAATGATAAGATAAAACAAAGAAACTAATAAACATATAGAGCAATGACATTGTATGTAAACCTGTTAATACAAAAAATGCATTCTTTTGGTAATGAAACCAAACAAAAACAAATGGAAGTTTTAGAAAAATTGAATTCATCGTTGACCTTTTGGATTTTGCAGATTATATCCTTGTTCTAGAGAAATAATTAGCTGTGTGTGTAATATTTTCAGCAGTTTCAATAACAGGTCTATCTTTTAATAGGTAATTAAACTTCCTCTACATTTGGATGATCAAGAAAACCATGAAAGGCGTATTCAGCCTCCCCCTGAATTTTGTTTAATGGCTGAAGCAGAGAAAGCAGAATCAGGTGTCCATAACACAGCTGGCCTTTCAGAGAAAGAAACAGAGAAAAACATTTGTGCCTCAAGGGGTGATGAAGCTAAATCCTCATCACTCTCATCTCAAGGTTAGTTCTCATTTTATCAGCATTCTATTACTAATATTTCAAGTTTTGTTATATTATATAAAACTGGAAAAGAAGTAATATTAGTGTATTTCTTTCTATACCTTGCCATTTAAAGAGAATGTAATCATAGACAAGAATACTAGTTTTCATATTGCATAATTATAAATTACATAACAAAATAGAAAATTCCTTGAGACACATTAGTTGTTGCTCTAAAATTCTTTCTTGCCTGCTCAATGAAAGAGAATTGTTTTCAGAATAAAGTTCTCAAATAATATAATTTACTTTATAAGACTTTGTTTTCAAAGACTGGTTTAATCAAGCACTAAATAAGCAAATAACATTGTTTGAAATATTCAATGTACAAAAGTTTCAATTTACAGAAGAGATACATTAGAGATTATTATTTTTTTGTAAAACATTATTCCCTTTACCCAAAGGGAATAGCTCCCTTTCCTAGGTATGTATGTAATTATAAACAATATAGAATGTATTTTCTATGTTTATAAAGTTTATATAAATATATCATACCTTACGTCTACTTTTGGAACTTTATTTTTTCTCAATATTATCTTTGATTTACATGCACATACAAACACACACAAACACATATATATATTTCTGGTTTATTGATTTTATTTCTGTATAGAATTTCTCTACGTGATTGTAACAAAATTTGTTAATTCTTATTGTTTATGTTGTTATCAGTTTCACTCTATTGCAAATGAGGCTATAGTGATTATTCTTGGACATGTCCTCCTGTGCTCACAGGTGTGACTTTCACTACGGTATATCTACAGGGAAAGGAATCACTGAGTCAGGGCACACACATCCAGAGTTTACAGCATAGTGACACACTGCCATCCAGCTGTATCAATTTCCAACCCAGTAGCTGTGTAGCAGAGTCTCTTTGACTCACATCTTATCAATCCTTGTTATTGTCAGTTTTGTCAATTCAGTTGGAATGAAATGATATCTCTGTGTTTTCATTAGAATTTCCTTGAATACAAGAAAGGTTTTCATGTATTTCTGTTGACCATTTGGATTTTATCTTCTGTGACAATTAGCTGTTCCTATATTTGGTCCATTTTTTCTTTGGGTTATTTACTTATTTTTCTTATTGATCTGTAGGAGTTCTGGTGCCTTTTTTTTTTAGGTGTGGTGAATGGTAGGAAAGTCTCGATTTCTGATTCAATTTTTGATTTTTAATGATTATTCAATCACTTTATTATTAATTTAATTCTAATTGGATTAACTTAGTCTAAAACTGATGGGATTAGCATTGTCATATTATTGTATTACCTTTTAAAATGCATTCCCTTCTGTTACAGTTTTGTTGGATAGGCAGTATATTTAAATTGTTTGAAATAAAATCTGTCTCCCCTTGCTGCCCTCCCAGCAAACTGTTGTTCTCCTTGGAGGAATCAGCGCTTTTCATGTATTATTCGAGAGATATTTTACATATCTATAAGAAAATATATAAGAATACTATCATAATTTTAAAATAACACTAAATCTATAGTTATATTCTTCTTTTCATTCCTAATATTAAGACATACGTTTTTATTCATTTTTTAAAATATACAATTGCTCATTTGCCTCCATTAAGACTCTTGATTGATTTTTTGTTTACTCTACATTTATATTCTTAGCCTTATTATTTTTTTACTCATTTTCTTCAGATTTTCTTTGGGGTTACTTTTAAAATCTCCTTGATCTGAAAGCTTAACCCATTTATCTTCAGTGTTTATTTATCTGATGTGTGAAATCTCCAATTATGACTGGATCTGTCCATTTCTCCCTGTAATTCTGCCAGATATTGCTTTATGTATTTTAAATCTGTTTTAAGTGCATTCAAGTTTATGATTTTTATAGTTTTTATGATGTTCTCATTTCTTTTATATAGATGTAGTCTCTCTGTATGTCTATTAATGCTTTTGGATTTACAATCTAGTTCTTCTGATATTAATTCTACCATCTGATTTTTTTGGTAAATATTTTCACAGCATATATTATATTTTTACACTTTATTTTAAAAATCTAAAATTCACCTGTGGTGCCCTTTTGGATATATCTGTTTTAGCAGTATAAATCTGAATTTTATTTTTGTACTCGAGACAATTAGATATGTGTCTTTTAATAGGTAAGTTTAGGTTTTTTGTTAATTATTCTTATTACTGTTCTATTTGTACTTGATAACATTTTAGTTTGCATTTTATGTTTACCATCCTATTTCTTTGCCTTTAAAGAATACTTTCTTTTTTGAACTTCTCTTTAACTCAAAATAATTATTTTATTTTATTTTTCCTATACTTTTTTTTTTTTTTTTTTTGAATGACTTCCATTTTATCATAATACTACACATACAGTAGTAATTTGTTTCTATTTGCTCTCATGCCTAAGGCTAGCAACCCGTGTCCCCTGCATCGGCAGGCGGACTCGCAACCACTGCGCCACCAGGGAAGCCCTCCTATACTTTTTTTTAATTCATTTATTTATTTTTCGGCTGCATTGGGTCTTCGTTGCTGCACACAGGCGTTCTCTAGTTGCGGCAAGCGGGGGTTACTCTTCGTTGCAGTGTATGGGCTTCTCATTGTGGTGGCTTCTCTTATTGCGGAACATGGGCTCTAGGTGCGTGGGCTTCGGTAGTTGTGGCACACGGGCTCAGTAGTTGTGGCTCACAGTCTAGAAAGCAGGCTCAGTAGTTGTGGTGCACAGGCTTAGTTGCTCCACGGCATGTGGGATCTTCCCAGACCAGGGCTTGAACCCGTGTCCCCTCTATTGGCAGGCAGGTCCTTAACCACTGCGCCACCTGGAAAGTCCCTCCTGTACAGTTTTTAATCTATAAATTTTATTGTTATTTTAGCTATTATCCTTAATTTTCTTATCTACATATTTAAGTATAAATTATCTTTAAAAGTCTAACTTTATTCAATACTTCATTTCTATTCTGAGTGTGACAAGGACTTTTAGTGTGCTTTAGCTACTCATTAAACACTTCTGTGTACTTTTATGTTCATGTTGGCTATGCCTTCGGTTTCACTTTTTTGTTAAACAGAGAATCTAGGGTTTTTGTTTTCTTTTTACTTTCAATATAAAATTAAGTTACTGACACATTTGACAGTATCTGTGCTTTATAATATTTTAATGTAACATGTCTTCAGTCTGGTTCCATTTTTCTTCTTATTGAAATAAATCTTTAGTAATTCATTTAGAGTTTGGATCTGTGAGTGGTAAACTCTCTTAGTCATCGCATATCTGCAAAAGTCTATTTTTCCTTACTTTTGGTAGATCATTTTTCCATGTATAAAATTCTAGGATACTAATAATGTTCCCTCACTGTTTTCTCCACTGTCTTCTTGGGTCTATTGTGGCTGTTGCGAAATCAGCATTAAATGGATAGCCACGGATGGATCTTAGGAAGGCGAGTGATGTATTTCACTTTCTATTCTAGACAGATCCCTCTGGTAATTTTTAGGGGGGTTTATTTGAGAAAGGCATGACTAGAAACAGATCAGTTAGGAAAAGTTTAGAGCAGTCCAGGCAACAGATAAGGGTCTGAATTAGGGCAGAGATAGTAAAGTTGGAAAAGAGAGTACAAATTTTTAAAGTATTAAAGAGGTGGAATAGAATGACCATAGGACAAAGAATAAGAATGTTCCTGTTAATTGGATATGGATGGCACAGGAGAATTAGGGATGATTCCTAATTTTTTAGCATGAGTAGATACAGATATCAACCAGCAAATAACAGGAAATAAAGGGGGAAGGACAAGATTAGAAAAAAAACCATGAGCCTGATTTTGGACCTACTATATTATACCCAAGTAGAAACGTTCAGGTGATCTTTGGGAAAATGCATGTGAAGCTCAGGAGAGAGGTGGAAGTTGGGAAGGAGAATATGTCCATTAGAGAGGCATAAATACCTAGACTCTAGCTGAGACTGGTATGTGGTAGATTTCAACCTGGGAGAGTATGTAGAATGATGAAAGTGTTGGAATGAGGGCATAGCTCAGGAAAACAGCAGTGTTTCAGAAGGATGCTGGATCCCTACTACAATCAGACCCAAAGCCTGTACTATTTGACTTCTTAGGTGACATTCATCTTCGTTGTTTCGTTCTGCCTTATCTGCTGGACAACACAGAGCTTCATATTCAATTTCCAGTGATAAACATTTCTTAAGTTGTGCCTGGAGTTTTCCAAATCCCTTGGAGAATTTTTGCCTTGTTGGGCCAAGTAAAACTCCACTGATTGCTAAGTTCAATTTCTAGAACCCCACTTCCTTCCATAACAGGCAAGTCCAACGCAAGCCCTGGGCTTCCGTATTCACACCTGTCCTGTTTCCCTATGAGCAAAACCATTATCACCAGCCAATGATTACTGAGACACCACCACCTCCAGAGAACTCAGTGTCATTTTATAGAGTCATGTATACCTGGAAATGTTATATTGAAATTTTATACACAGAATTCATATATGTTGAATTATGTCACTGGCTTTAAACAGATATTTGTGAAACTGAATTAGAAATGATATATATATTGACACTAGGTAATAATTGCCAACACTATAAGGCAACTTGATTAAAGCATATTGCTTCTCACACCTGAGAACGATTTGCTTTACTCATAGCCTGAGAAGGTAGGAGGTGACTGAAGTCATGGTCTAGGTTTAGAGAATAATGGGTAGAGTTTGCTGTCCTCAACACGCACACCTTTGAGCTGACTGTAAGCATTCTGTGTTGGATTTTAATAGGTTTAAGGCTTTGGCTTTTTTATTTTAAATGCAAATATCCCAGGTGGCTAACAATGGGTATGCCCTTGTCGATATTCTCAATGTGGATAAGGGGAAGATGGAGGGGGGGGGGGGGGGGGATCTAAGGCACTGGCAATCTAAGGAAGAGTAGAGAGTGCCATAAAAGGGCAGAGAAGGAATCAGAGAAGTGAAGGGCAGATTTAGCCTCATTCCAAAATGCTTAGTGGGGCTGCTCTGTCGAGGACATTCGTGGACATTGTGATTAAGTCTTACTCAGTCCTGTCTTCAGAAGAAAGACTTTTACCCACCTCTTGTCTACATCAAATCAGATTAGTCAGGCCTTCCAACAGGAGGGCTTGGGATGCCCTCATTCTATGAAAATAAATTAATTTAACAATAGCACATAATCTGTGTAACCTGGGAATCTGAGATGTAGAAGGAGAAGAAAAAGTCCAGATCTTTTCTGGTGGTTGATGATCGCCTTCCTGAGATAGAATTAATAAGTCAAGACATATAAAAGAAATGATTATAAAAAAGATAGAAAACTGCAGTTAATTTTTTGTTTAAATATCAAGTTCAAATATCCAGTCAACTCTAAAGCCACTATTTGGGACACTAAAAAAAGTGCATATGTAATGTGGGTTTCTTTCTTTGCTTCCTTCCTCCCTCCCTCCCTCCCTCCCTCCATCTCTTCCTTCCTTCCTTCTTCCCCCTAATGTTTCAGGATTAAATATGAAGCTAAAAATCTTATTTTAGAATTTTTAACTTTTGAGAAAAGCAGGTTCTGGTTTAACAGTAATAATATTTCAGTGATACTGACATTTTAACCTAGTTTTAGGATCCTGAGCAGAAGATTAGAAGCAATTACTCTTAGACCATTTTTCACTAGATCATTTTTGCTTTCTAGTATTTCCTCAGGGTACTGTGCCTATATTTTCCACATCTACTGCCCTGTGCTCTGAACTTGGCAAAAAGTCTGCCCCCAGTTCCCTTAAAAGGAGGACAGGTGATACTCCAAGAAATATGAATACTGACACATTCAGTATGGGAACACTGTATACCATGAGAGGAAGAATCTTTTATGCTTTAGGAAAATGCTTTGGAAAAGGCTGATTATCATTTGCTGTGCTCTGAGCTCAGAGACCAATATGAGCCTCACATTTCAAAGACTACAGAGGGAACTTCTGCCCTTGCTCTGAATAGATTAATTTAAAAAAAACATAAAAATCTCTTCGAATGCCTGTCTCTGCTACATTGCATATATTTACTTATTTTTCTTGGAGGCTTCCTAGACATAGTATTAGCCCTTAATATCCCCCATGGGTTTGTTTTCTAATATATCAGCGCTGTGATACAGTATGCTGTTTCTGCCACTGATATGTTGCTCAGAGACTTAATAATGGATAAACAAACACAACATGTGGTAATTCATTTCAAATTAAAAGTTTATTAAACTCTGGCTTGATGGCTTTCTGGCTATTTACAAATAAAGGAGTGAACCTTAGGGAAGGGGTGAGCACGTGGTGTGTTCACGGCTGCAGAGTTTCTATCTGAAAAATATATTTATGATATCCACAAGCTGTCCCACATTAATAGGCTCCATATGTAACCTGATGAATCCACTAGAGTCCCCAAATCATGACAAAGTGACTTTAATGTTCACTTACCAGCACATGTATGCATGCATGTGCATGCACACATGCACACACACACACACACACACATTAAGATGATTCTGAATTTAATCCCATGGTTGATATTTTAATCCCATGGTTGCAAATAGATGAATACCTGAGGCCAGAAAATATTATTTATGAAAAATGAAAGGCCGGAAAAAAAAGACCCATGACGTAACTTTGGGGTTATCACTATCTTTTAAGCTGTTTTAGTTTTTAGGGGGTAGACTAGGGAAATATTTGTTCTGCTTGACAATTTTGTTTTGTATGTGCCTACATTGCGTGAACAATGGTCTCTGGCAAGGTCTATAAGTGTTTTGTGATGCAGAATTCAATTCAGGCGAGTTTTATTGTGTAACCACCGTCAGCAAAACACACTGCTAAATGCTGTGCAATTGTAAACCAAAATAACATGCAATCCTCAACCTCCAGGGGCCTACTCCACCACTAAGATAATGTATATGTATCCAGGTTGACTAGATGGTGGGAGAGCCTGCCAGCACTCTATTTACCTGCAGGACCAGCAAGTCTTCTGGGAGACGTCACACTTGGAGAAGTGAAGCAGATGCAATTGGCTGAATAACGAAGATTTTGGTGTTAAGGGAGAGGGGCAATGGTGGGAAATGTATGCTCTCTGTTGATCAGATTTGTTCCCCATCTCAGTCATCTCAAGGTGGGATTCCAAGGGAGAGGGGAACTGCATGGAAACACTTGCCAACCTGCTAAAAGAACTTTTTCACTGAAATTCTGCAAGAACTGGAAGTATATATATTTGGAAGTATATATATATATATATATATATATATATATATATATATATATAATGGTACATACTATCCCATGAGAAAATGAGGCATACTGTGTACCTGTACTGTGTTCTATATACTACAGTTCTGTAATTCAAGGTGTTACAGAGGCCACTGTGGGATGAGATAGGTGAGGAGATCATGAGCTCAGGTGAGCTTATAGGCATCTGGTAACAAATGGGTAAGCTTTTGAGGGCAGTTGAAATTTGCCTGAACTTCTTTTTAATACAACCCCATTTAAATCTTGTATTGGTATAATTGGGGGAAATATGTGTTAACTTTGTATTTCTTTGAGGTAAAAGAAAAGACATGAGAAAAATTAAGAGGTCAGAATGGTACAAAGTATATTTGAAGAACTGTAAGGAACCACTGGATTTCAGCAAACGCATGGGGATTGTTTTCATAGTTGCTGTAGGTTTTGGCTCGAGGACAAAATAAGGATGCAGAAATAAGGCTCTGTGACCTGGAAAGGCTGAGCCACCCAAGTGTAGAAAAGCACCTACTTTGAGAAAGCACAAGACAATTCCAGCACTCATTTCTTATCTAACATTATTTTTAAAAATTGGGACCAAGTTTTGTTGTTTGCATATGGGTCAGTGATAATAGGGGTCAAGTATATGCTCTCTGGGACTCCTGTAAGACTAGTACCATGTATCCAGGAAGTCCAATTCAAAGGACCTTTAAAATAACATACTTCAACTCTGGTATCTGATGATCTCCTGCTTCAGGCTGTGGTCCTGTGTGGGTGCTCTACACTAGCCATGTTTCTTTGCCTCTAGGTCACTCGTCCATCTTTGGAAGTATACTTCTTTGGAAGTATAGATTGTGGATGAGGCAATGGCCTCCTTTTTACTAGAGCTTTCTCATCAATGCTTCTAAAGAGTCACTATAGCTTATTGCATTATGTGTCACATTTGTTGAAACCAACGAATATTATGTGAGCTTTTCAGTACAAAAATAGACCACCCAAACCTAACTGACTTAAAAAAAAGTTAAGTCCCACTCAAAATCAACCAAAACGTTAATAAATTCTAAAAGAAGTCTATTCATACTTAAATATAGTTTTGCCTATATCTGTGATTCGACAAACCTAGCAAAGCAATGCTTCTTAACTTTGCCTGTACCTTGACTCTTCTGTAGAGTTTTGAACAAATACTCATGTCTGGGCTCTGCCCCAGAACAAACGTATCACATTATCTGGGGGTAAAGCCTGGACATCATTATTCTTTTTTTTTTTTTTTGAAGGGGTGCATAGAAGTTTATTGTCTTCATTTTCTTACACTATATGTAAAATGGTATAATATAATTTGAAGGTAGTCTGTGACATATTAAAGATATATATTGTAAATTCTAGAACAATTATCAAAAGTTGAAAGAAAGTGGTATAGTTAAATAATCCAGTAGGGTACATAAAGTATTGTTTTAGAAATTTTCGATTAACAACAACAATAGCAGCAGCAGCAGGAAAGGGGTGAAAATCAGATGGAACAAATAGTAAACAAATAGCAAGATAGATTTAGACATAACTATATTGACAATTACACTAAATGCATATAATTGAAACACTAAGTAAAAGGCAGAGATGTCAGATTGGATAAACAAAGCAATTTACTTTAGAGACACAAATAGGTTAAAAGTAAAAGGATGAAAAACTGTAGTGTCCAACAAATAAGCAAAACAAACTTGGAGTGGCTATATTAGTATCAAATTGTAGAATGAGGAATATTACTAAGGATAAAGAGTGACATGATATAATGATATGTAGTTCAATTTCTCAAGAGAATATAACAACCTTAAATATGTAGGCACCCAATAACAATGTCGTAATATATGAATACAGATAGACCCGAATGGAAAATAATGGCAAATCTACCATTATGGTTGGAGATATGCACATGCTATTCCAGAACTGAATAGAGCAAATACGCAGTAAATCAGCAAAGATATAGAGAACTTGAACAACACTATAAAGCAGCTTGACATTTACAGAACATTCCACCCACAACAGCAGAAAATACATTTCCTCTGAGGTACACATGAAACATTACCAAGAGAGGCTATGTTCGGGGCCATAATAATGTTTCAATAAAATTAAAAAGATTGAAATCATACAGAATATAAGCTGAGATAAAATAGTATTACATTAGAAGCCAATAACAGAAAATTATCTGAAAAAGCCCCAAATATTTGGAAATTTTAAAAAAATCCTTGCCAAAGAAGACATTAAAAAGGAAATTCAATAAATTTCAAATGAGAAGCCATCAAGAAAATGAAAAGGCAACCTATAGAATGGGAGAAAAATTTTGAAAATCATGTATCTAATAAGGGGTTGCTATCCAAAATACAAAGCGCTCATATAACTCAATAGCAAAAATCAAACAATCTGATTTAAAATTGAGCATAGGAACTGAATAGAATTTTTTTTCCCAAAGAAGACATATAAAGGACCAACAAACAAATTCAAACAACTGAGAAAAAATAAGTGAATAGTCTTATATCTATTAAATAAATTGAATTCATAGTCAAAAACCTTCCCACAGGAAGGAAACTTTCGGCCCAGATATATTCTTTTGTTAATTCTACCAAACATCTAAGAAGAAATAATACCAGTTCCACTTATATTCTTCCAGAAAATTGAAGAGGAAGGAATCAAAGAGGAACATTACAAATCATTTTTGATGTCAACATTACCCTGAGAGTAAAACCAGAAAAACTTAAAAAAAACCCTAAAACTATAGAGCAATATCCCTCAGTAACATAGATTAAAGTACCTTAACAGAACTTTAGCAAATTATACTCAGCAATATATCAAAATTGTAACACACCATGATCGGGTGGAGATTATCCCAGGAATACAAGATTGGTTTGACAATCAATGCAATAGGCTGTATTTTATAAGATTTAAGAAGAAAAGCCTATGATAATATCAAAAAATGCAGAAAAAGAATTTCACAAAATTCACAATGCTTTCTGATTTAAACTCTCAAGAAACTATAAATAGTAGGGAATTTCCTCAAACTAAGAGACAGCTGGGTAAACCTCCAGCTAATATCATATTTATTGGTGAAAGATTGAATATTTCCTCCAATATAAGAAATTATGCAATGTGTCTTATCTGTAACATCCTTTTAATGAACATTGCACTAGATGTTATAGTCAGTTCAATAAGACAAGAAAAAGAAATAAAGGTATATGGATTGGAAAGAAGAGGCAAAGCTGTTCTTATTTGCACATGACATGATTAACTACTAGGAAATCCTAAGAGACTTATAGAAAAATAGATTATAATTAATACAGTAATATTGACAATGTCACAGGTTACAAAGTCAGTATATCACATTATATCACATATAGTTAGTTTATAAATATATTTTTTCTACATGATCGTGTATTGTGTACAGACATTATATGAAATCATGTAAGCTGGATTATTAATATAAGTTATCTAAGGTCACATATGGTTTGATGTTAGGGGGAAAGTGATCCAATTTTTTAAAGGAAACGGAAAAACAACTACAGAAAAACACTGGCAACAACCATAAAAACAACTAAAAAAAACTAATATGTATAAAAACATTCATGTAATGAAATTATATAGTTGTGTATATGTAAAGGCTGTCTATGTTCAGAAATTGAAATCCAGTAATCTTTAAAAGAGTGACCTTAGTCTAGAGAATCTAGCAACAAATCTGGGCACATATGGAAATGTAGTACACATGAACGGGTGGTATTTGGCTACAAGTAAAATACCTAACAATGGCTTAGACAGCAAGGACACATTATTTCATATTACAAGATACCAGAAGCCCATTAAGAAAATCCAGTGCTAGGCTCTGGCCAACTTCTTGAGCTTTTCTGGAATTACCTCTCAATGTCACTGCAGTTCTGAGCATCCTTATCATGCATAGATGTTAAGGTAGTCCTCACTGGGAAGGTCAGAGAGCCAGCCAAGCAGATATCCCAGGAAAACAAAGTAGCAGGTGCTATTTGACCCTAAAGGAAGTGTGGCTGGCATGTTCTGAGGAACATAAGAGGCTAATGTGCCTGTGACAGAGTGAGCCAGGGCAGGGCTGTAGAGGACAGGGTCAGACAGGCTTGGGGTTTGGGGTGGCCTCCAGAGCACTGTGTCAGCTGTGCTCCCCACCCTACTCCCTAACCTCTACTTGGAGTGAGATGCTAAGACTTAGGATGGTTTTGAACAGAGAAGGGACTTTATTTGACTTCAGGTTAACAGGTTTATTAATTGACACCAATCGGGATACTACTGCAGGAATCCTACTGAATGATAACAGTGCTTGAACTGGGGTGACAGCAAAAGAATATAAAGTCTGGGATATTTTTAAGACAGAACCAAAGGACCCCTTTATTCTTAATAAACTTCTCCTGATGATTCTAACATGCAGCCAACGCTGAGAAACTGATGTGCAGCTGCAGATTGCTCTTGTTTTCTTCAGTTCCTTGAAATACAGCAATTTCCACCGAGGATATTCCTTCATGCTGTTTCTTCTATCTGAAAGAGGCATTAACTGCGACTAACTTTTCATCCTTCATAATCTAGCTTAAAACTTCCTTCTCAGGGAGGCCCTATCCAATGCCTCCATGACTTTCTCCAATATTCTTTCCCTTTATACCAGTTTTGCATTCATTAGTATGCCTCCCCATCTGGATTACAAGCCTCATAAAGGTAAGAACCAAGTCTGCTTGTGCCACCACTGGCACAGAGCAATTTCTCAGTAAAGATTTGTTGAATAAATAAGTGTGAATTTATGCACTCCTTAGGCAACTGTGGATTAGCCAAGCCAAGAAATACAAAGGAATTATTTTCATTTGACCGTTGCACTATGATAGAGGGAAAAGCAATATGGTCTTGACGACAGAAGGCCAGCGTGAATCACAAGTTTACTACTTAATATTTGAAACCTCTGTGAGATACTTTCATCATGTGTGTAAAATAAGAATCGTAATAGCTGTATTTTCTACTTCCAGGCTTGTGGAGAGAATCAAATAAGATAATAAATGTTAAAGTGATGTCATTAATCTTTTAATTTGGTCTGATTATATTGTGCTACCTGAAACTGCTGTCTGTCACAAAGCAGGAATTCTGGAGTTCTGTCTAGTTTTGGTGTCTGAAGATAAGAAAGTGGGCAAGAGGTGGCCTAATTATGGTATAAGCTGTAGTCTTGCTGTAGATGGTACACTCTCATTAGGGACCTTGAAACAGCTGTCCACTGTCTTTAACTCTGGAGGTGAAGCCTAGAGATAAAGAGCCTAGAGATGAAGGGGTGCTTCTGAAGGTACCAGCTCTGTCCTCACCTCAGTGCCCCATTTACTTGGCTGAGTCTTAGAAATTTATCATCAAGAGGTGTGGCTGGACTACAGACTCCAGGAAGGCAGGGATCTTTGCTTTGCTTATTCATGTACCCAGTGCTTACAAAAACATTTGACACACCGCAGGTTCTCAGTGAATATTTGCTGAATGAATAAATGGAGATGGATCTGAGTGCTGTCTGGGCTTACAACTCCTTTCTGTGGAAATAAGTCAAGCAAACAGTTTATTTTAGTTTTTAAACTAAAACATGTGAAATTAACTTTCTTAGGGTGTTCAGTTCTGTGTAATTTAGCACATACATAGATGTATGTAAACACCACCACAATCGGGATAAAGGACCATTCCATTACCCAAACAACCTCATTTGTGCTGTTTGCTGTAGGCACACCCTTTCTCACTCCCAGCCCACGGCCCTAAGCCCTGATACCCAGTGATCTCTTTCCATCATTATGGAAAAAAAAGAGATTTTTTGTTTTTTTCAAGCTGTCATGCAGTATGTAGTCTTTTGTTGACACTGCCTTCTTCTAGTTAACATAATGCCTTTGAGATTCAACTGAGTTGTTGTATGTATCAACAGTTCATTCCTCCTTGTGGCTGAATAATATTCCATTACATGGAAGTACCGTAGCTTATTTATCTGTTCACTCATTAAAGGACATATGGATTGTTTCTAGTTTTGACGATTATGAATAAAGTTGCTATAAATATTCATATGCAAGTGATTGTGTGAGCATAGTATTTATATGTTCTCTAGAACATATACCTCGAAGTAAAATTGCTGGGTTATATGGCATATGTATAATTAATGCTGTAAGAAGCTGCCTAACCATTTTACAGAGTGGCAGTAACAACTTTGCATCTCAGTTGCTCTGCAACCTCATCAGCACTTAGTGTTGTCAGTTTTTCTAAATGTCATTCTAATTTGTATTCAAACTAAATCCAAAACTGTGATTTCAATTTGTATTTCTTTAATGGCTAATACCATTGAACATCTTCATATGCACTTATCTGACATCCATATACACTCTTTGGTGAAGGATCTGTTCAAGTCTTTTGCCCAATTTTAAATTGGGTTTTTAACTTTTTTTGTTGTTTTTACTGTTGAGTTTTGACAGTTCTTTATACATTCTGGATACATGTCCTTTGTTGGATATGTCGTTTGTAAATGTTTTCTACCCGTCTGCAGTTTGACTTTTAATTTTCTTAACAGTGTCTTTCACAGAGTAAAAGTTTTGAATTTTGTTTAAGGCCAAGTTATCAATTTTTTAAATGGATCGTACATTTGATATCTCATCCATGAACTCTTTGTTTAACCCTCTGTCACAAGAGGGTTAGATAAAGGGTTCTTTTCTAGTTTTACATTTTACATTTAGAGCAGTGATCCCTCGGAGGTAAACTGTTTTGTATATGAATGTTCAGTTGTTCTAACACTATTTGTTGAAAAGGCTATTCTTTCATCACTGACTTGCCTTTGCACCTTTGTCAAAAGTCAATTGGCTATATGTGTGTGGTTCTATTTCAGTGACCTTTTAAGCAGCCTGGGGAGAGGGTTCTGCCCGGTATAGGTATATACTGTTATGCCCCACCTGAGCCATGAAGTAGAGGCAGGATGGAGGGCAAATTAATTAACAGCAGTGAGAGAAGCAGCACAGATGAAGAGCAGCTCAGACCCATAAAACTGCAACTCAGAACAGGGAGCCACGGACAAGCTGGTCACTAGAGCTTATTTAGTGTGTTCATTCATGAAGAGACCTACTGTGTGGGAGCTCGTGGCTAGTTTTAGACAACTCTACACAACGTGTTCCCAGAAGCCTTTAGGCCACCGTTCCCTCAAATGTAAGATAAGGAAAGCAAGTTTCAGGCACTATTGATTACCCCTGACCATAGTGATATAGACTTTTATTTAGTGATTTGTAAGTCTGTTGTTACGTGTTTCTATGGAAAAATTAGGAATCTGTTACTTGAAACTAGTACACATAACTCTGCTTTTGACAGAGGTGAGTTTGTGGAAAGACTGTCCCAAATCATTTCCTGCTGTGTGTAACTCTAATGATGTTCATATAGCTTTTAAGGAATGAGTGCTTCTACAGAATATGTCCAAGCTTTTAAGAATTTGGAATGCCTACTTCAGAATCACCATTTGGTGAAATGTGGAGGCAGTTTTTAGACATGATGATTGTTCTCATGGATTTCTAGATTTTCAAACAGCGTAAGTGATCTAACTTGGTTATCTAAGTGCAAAATTGAACCTCAGGGAACCATAGTATGTATCAAAGGGATTAAGCTGCATTTTAAATAAGTTTATTTACTTTATTTATTTATTTTTGGTTCCATTGGGTCTTTATTGCTGCATGTGGACTTTCTGTAGTTGCGGAGAGCGGGGGCTACTCTTTGTTGCGGTGCGCGGGCTTCTCATTGCGGTGGCTTCTCTTGTTGTGGAGCATGGGCTCTAGGTGCGCCGACTTCAGTAGTTGTGGCACGCGTGCTAAGTAGTTGTGGCTCGCGGGCTGTAGAACACAGTTTCGGTAGTTGTGGCGCACGGGCTTAGTTGCTCCGCGGCATGTGGGATCTTCCCGGACTAGGGCTCGAATCCCTGTTCCCTGCATTGGCAGACGGATTCTTAACCACTGCGCCACTAGGGAAGCCCTACCTGCGATTTTAAAATGCATTTATTTAGTGTATCATGGAAACACATCTAAATATTTAAAATCATAGAAATGCTGGGAATTCCTTGGCGGTCCACTGCAGGGGCAGGGGCCACAGGTTCGATCCCTGGTTGGGAACTAAGATCACACGAAATGCTGCTCGGCCAAAAAAAAAAAAAAAAAAAAAAAAAGGTTTAAAATCATAGGAATGCTGCAAAATATTTTAAAATAATTTAAATCTTTTTTTAAAAAGCATCAAACGGTCAAGGTAAATCCTTCCTTTCTTCTCCCTCCCTTCCTTCCCTCCTTCCTTCGTTTCTTCATTTGTTCCTTCCTCCCTTCCTTCTTACAGATCAATGAAGTTGTCACCTTGTAACTTTATTTACAGACTAAGACTTCCAATAGCTGCAACATTAAACTCCCCAAATTGGGGCTCAGGTGGGGAAACTCCACACAGATGTTAATTGGAGGTAGAGTAAGGATTGTATTTTTTAACCGATTTCATTAAAAAATATTATAATTATTTTAAACTTTGATTTTGTGAGCTTCCTCACCATTAGGGGTTAAATTACAACAATGGTTTCTGGTTTGAACCACCTCAATCTCAAAGTCATTTCAGAAAACTGCTGGAACTGAAAAAGCTTTAAGCAGTCGTGCAGGTCTTTCATTGTAAATTAGTTTTGACAGGACTACGATGCAGAGTCCCGCTTGCTTCCAAAGTGATGCTGGCTGACAACCTCGCACTCTGCTCCAGGAGCAAAGGAACATGTGGAAGAAATTCTTCTTTTCCGTTTCACAGCCTGTCATTTCCTCTGCGGGGCAGCCCCTGACCCCTCTGAGAGATCCTGACACCCATAAGGGAAGTGTTCCCGCTGATGTAAAGGAAGTGGGGAAGCAGTTTAACGCTAAGAAAGAAGCGAGAAGGGTGTGTCCACAGGATCTGGAGCACAGAGACATGGGATGGGCTTAAAACGTTTCCATCACGTTAGAATCTTTGCGGTGTTATTTCCTATCAGGAGAGAAAACTGAAAAATAATTTAGAAGGGCTCAAAACATTATGGGCGGTTTTACGCTACCTTAAAAAAATTTTTTTTTAAGTGGAAATGGCAATAAAAATGAATGTGTCACATGTGAATGATCAAAAAAAGGGTCTGAGGGAAAAGTACAAATGTGCTGCTGCCCTGTTCCGATATGTTTCTAATTACAGAGTGTGTGTGGATTAGATCGACAACATCAGATTACAGCTTGTGTTTTCAGGACATTTTACACCCTTAACATTTTATTTGGTCTCATATATTCATCACAGTCAATTTTTCCTCTCTGCCTGCGCTATTAAACAGTGCAGTAAGGAACATAAAAAAGCAATGGGGTTGTGTTATCGTTCAAACAGGTTTATCATTCTCCCAGTCTATTGGCATAAGCCATTTCAAAGCCCCTCAAATTATCAATATTTTTAGGGCTACTAACGAAGTCATTATTTTTTTTTAAGAACTTCCTTTTCTTTTTGAAACAATTGAAAATCTTTTTCAGTATACACACTTTGCTGACCATGGTCTTTAGGGCAGGGGTAATAAATACTCTTTCCTCCACACACACATCATGGTGTGTGTGTGTGTGTGTGTGTGTGTGTGTGTGTGTGTGTGTGAGCACATCTGTGCGTCTGTGTCTGTGTGTGATCCTTAATCTCTTGTGGCAAATATGTTAACAAACGCAAGTGTGCCTTGTGTTTTCAGCAATCACTCCTAAAAATGTACTGTCTATGAAAATAATTCCATTTTTCCTTGGCCAATCTCTTTCATTTAGTCTGCCGATACTCAGTGCCTCAGTATTAGGACACATGTCCTTGCAAAATGATATTGCAGAGGTGGATAGAGACAACTAATAATATCATAGTTCTTGACTGAATGTGAGACACTGAAATGGACGTAGCAGGTTAGGACAATTGGAGCATTTCTAAAAAGCTTTGGGAGCAGTGGTTTAGGAAGGGTTACTACAGACCTGTGACAAGACACACTTGTCTCTGGCCCCAGAGACATTCAATCTGGACATTCCCAGAAGTACCCAGAGCTGAACACACAATCTGGAGAGGTTGGAAATAAAGAACTGTAGGGATAAAATGTACTTTTATTCTGTTTTTACTAACACGAATTATGACGAAAGAAACCATGACCAACTGGGGAGAATTTGCTCCTTACACGTGACAAAGTAGCAGCCCATCCGACATAGCTTTCCAATTGCTCCAGTTTATGATATTGATATTGGTTTTTTACTGCATGCTCTTCCATTCTTTAAAAATTTTTTTATTGTAGTAATAACAGTACGTGCAATCTGCCCTCTTAACAAATGTTTAAGTGTACGATACAGTATCTCTAGAACTTATCTTACATCATTGAGACTTTAGGCTCATTGATTAGCGTATACCCATCCTCCCGCTCCCCCAGCCCCTGGCATCCACCATGCTACTCTCTGATTCCATGAGTTTGCCAATTTTAGATGCCTCATATACGTAGAACATGGATAGGCATTTATCCAAAGAGGAGTAAGAAATAGGAAATATAAATTAGAAAAATAGGCTTTCGAGTCAAACAGGTAAATATTTCCTTTAGCATGAGATAGGAGGGAAATCAATCTTTTTTGGTATTAAACTCATTTTGTAAGAAAAGTCAGTCTGCTCTTAAATGTTGACACCTTGGCAATGAGGGATAGAAGGACTTGATGCTCTGTAGCACAAATACATGACACATTGAATATTTTACATTACTGGAGGCCAGCAAGTGTGATCAACCTTTGTTTGCAAAGCCACAACTATTTTTTTTTGTGTTAAGATTGTATTCTATAACTTGTTAAATGAACACAGAACTGTTTCACTAGAATCTTGTGTTTAGAATTTTGTAGATTTAAAGTTGTAGTAAAAAAGGTCCTGCAGTATTTTCATCATGCATAGAAATAAGCATATACAAGGCATAATGCTAGTGTTAAAGACATTGGCTGCGGTAATGTTGTTAACAGACGTAGATTGTGAAAACATAATTCAGTGAAAAGCAATACAGAACACTAAAGTACAAATATTTCTCCTCCCATACTATTAACCCTCTCTTTCCAAACAAATTCTCATTAGTTAGTTGATCTATATTCAGGCTGGTGTATTGCTTTTATCAGCAAGTGTGTCTTCTCTGGCATTGAAATATTAACACATGTACACACAGACACATGCATGTCAAACTTTCTAAGATCAAATATTTAAAAGGTGTAAAAAGCATTTTCTTCTTGAACCACAATTAATAGTATCTCCTTATACTTTCACCTAAACTTGTAATAAAACATCTTTTTTTTTTCCTTTTTCAGACTTGCAGGAATCAGGCGTCATGTGTATGAATAATTGCCATGAAATAAAGTGTGATGAACTAGCTGTTGGAACAATCAGGGGTTCATCATCTTGATTTTTTGCCCATAATACGTGTCATGCTGAATAAAACCAGTAGTTGTTGGATATGTACTTGGCAAATATTTTCTCTCAGTCTGCAGCTTGTCTTTTCATCTTCTTAACAGGGTATTTCATAGAGTAAAGATTTTGAATTTTAATGAAATCCAATTTATCAATCTCCTTTTATGGATCAGGCTTTGGTGTCAAGTCTAAGACCTCATTGCCTGAAGTTCCTGAATATTTTCTCCTGTTTTTGTTTTTTTTTCAAAAAGCAAATCCATTTTGAATTATTTTTAACATAAGGAATGAAATTTAGGTTAATTTTTATTTTACTATTATTATTTTTTGCCAGTTGCTCCAACACCATTTGTCATAAAGGCTGTTTTTCCTCCATTGACATGGTTTTGCACCTTTCTTAAAAATCAGCCACTTAGCATATTTTTCTAAACTTTTTTCTGGCTTCTCTATTCTCTTCCATTGACTTACGTGTCTGTCCCGACACCACACAGCTTTGATTACTGTAGCCATATATTCAAGTTGTATAATTCTTTTCATACATTGTTAGATTCAATTTGCTAATATTTTCTTGAGAATTTTCCAAGTTTCTGAGAGATATTGGTCTGTAGTTTTGTTTTTTAGTGTACTGTCTTTGTCTGGCTTTGGTGTCAGGATTGTTATAATGGTCTCATAAAATGAGTTAGGAAGTGTTTCTCCTGTGTTTTCTAGAGGAGATTATGTAAAATTGGTCAATATACATTTTTTTCAAGTGCCCGTGAATCATTCACAAATATATCCTGGGCCAATAAAAGAAACCTCATAAAACTGAAAAGAATTGAAATCATACAAAATGTTTTCTGTAATCATAATAAAATCAAACCAGAAATAATTAACATAAAACCAAAAGGAAACTTTTAAAACCTTAGAAATTAAACACACTTTTAAATAATCTGTGGAACAAAACAACAAAGTCTCAAAAAAGTTTGAACTGAATGAAAATGAAAATACAACATATCTATCCTGTCACTGAATTAGAAGTGCATTTATTTTGTAAATAGCATATAATTAGGTCATATTTTAAAATTCACTCTGCCAATATCTGCCTTTTACTTTGTATAATTAGACCATTTACATATAAGGTAACTCTGGGTATGTTAGGACTAAGTCTGCCATTTTAGTATTTGTTTTCTCATTATTTCCTCTGTTTTTCATTCCTCTGTTCCTCTTTACTTGCATTCCTGTGCATTACTTGAACCCTCTTTAGGATTCCATCCTGATTTGATGATAATTTTTGAACAAATCTCTTGTGTACTTTTCATAGTAGTTGCTCTGGGTATTGCATTATACATATGTTGATTTATCTCAGTTTCCTGGTGTCAATATTTTATACTTTGGGTCAAGTGTAAGTACTTTACTTCCATTTCAGTCCCATCACCTTCCCCACTTTTTTTTTTTTTTTTTTTTTTTTTGCGGTATGCGGGCCTCTCACTGTTGTGGCCTCTCCTGTTGCGGAGCACAGGCTCCGGACGCGCAGGCTTAGCGGCCATGGCTCACGGGCCCAGTCGCTCCGCAGCATGTGGGATCTTCCTGGACTGGGGCACGAACCCGCGTCCCCTGCATTGGCAGGCGAACTCTCAACCACTGCGCCACCAGGGAAGCCCTACCTTCCCCACTTTTAAATATCATTGTCTTGGGTAACACATAGTGTTATGGTTTTTGTTCCAGTCATCAAATGTGATTTTTAAAACCCCTGAGGGTAAAAAGAGTGTATTATATATACTCAGGTTTGATGCTTTTTCTGATTTTTTCTTTTTTTTCCCTTTCAGATGCTCCAAGATTTCTTCTTTTATAATTTCCTTTCTGTTTGAAGAACTTTCTTTAGCCATTATTTTAGGGAAGGTCTAGCAACAAATTCTTTTTGTTTCCTTTCATTTGAGAATGTATTTTGCCTTCATTCCTGAAGGATAATCACTGGATATAGAATTTGTAGTTGACAAATTTTTCTTTCAGCAATTGGAAAATGTGCTATTTTGGTCTGCGTGATTCAGCTTGTATATCTGGGGCACACCCACTGGACCCTGCTAGTGACGTCTGGGAGGACAGAAGGAGCTTCCCCAGGCCTGGCCACCTGCTGCCTTTAAGTGGGAAAGGGAGTCTCCAGCCTCAGGATGTTAAGAAATTTTCTGGTCTAGGAATTAATTGTGGTGGGATTCCCCTGCTGGTACCACTTGGCCACCTGTTTGTTGTCTCTTGGTGGGAGGAAGGCTGTTTCAAGCTGCAGGGAAGGAGAGGGTACCACCTGGATGCTTATTTCAGTAGGTTCTGGTCTATCCTGCTCTCCAGTGCTGCTGGACTCACCTGATGTTGTTGGTGAGACTTCCTTTCTAAGGGTAGATAGGGTCCTACCTGGACCACTATTTGCTGATAGGACAGAGTTGGAGATGCTCGTTTTGGATTACTTTCTTCTGTTGGGTGGCATGGGAGGGAGCATGGGCTGCCCTGTCCTATATTGTTGCTCTAGTCCTGGGGTCTATAATCATCTCTCCGTCCTCTTTATAACTTTCAGAACTTCCTTTGGCTACATCCTACATTATTCCCAGGCTTTTTAGTTATGCTTAGAGAGGATAAGAAGGGAGAAACAAGTGTATATACCATTCGGTCCCAACTGGAAGTCCCCTCAGTTTTTTGTTTTGTTTTGGGGGCACTACAGCATTTTAAAAGTTTCTTAGCGTTTCATTTAGGGCTTGAGGAATATGGAGGTAAAGCATGTTTTAACTGTGGCAAAATATAGATAATATGAAATTTACCATTTTAACTATTTTTAAGTGTATCATTCGGTGGCACTAAGTACATTAACAATGTTGTACACCCATCACTTCCATCCATCTCCAGAATTTCTTCATCTTCTCCAACTTAAACTCTCTCTAGCCGTTAAATAATAACTTCCCATTTTACCCTTCTTCCAGTCCCTAGCAATCACCATTTCCACTTTCTGTCTCTCTGAATTTGACCGTTCTAGGCCCCTCATATAAGTGGAACCATACAATATCTGTCTTTCTGTGACTAGCAAACTTTACTTCGCATAATATCCTCAAGGAAGGAGGTAAAATTTGAATTGGTAAAATCTATTACTCATTGAAGTGTCTTAAACCAGTTTTGAGGATAAGAGTTTAAAA
This sequence comes from Lipotes vexillifer, assembly GCF_000442215.2. NCBI lineage: Eukaryota > Metazoa > Chordata > Mammalia > Artiodactyla > Lipotidae > Lipotes > Lipotes vexillifer. Next base: position 4,013,638 of record NW_006793488.1, on the reverse strand, counting down.
TTAGTAACTAACTTGGGACATTGAAATCTTTAAAGCCTGGTATGTAGTATGAACTCAACAATGTTAGCTATTATTACCATTATTTTCTTTAAGGTATTACTATTCGTCTTCTCCCTAGTATGAATAGCTAAAAGTCAACAGTTAGAGCGTTGAGTCAACGTTCTGTTTTTCTTTCTTTTTGTGACAACTAGCCCTGATCTCTGTCCACCTACTGGAAATGTGCAAGAAAGAAATTGAAAGAGAATGCAGACTCATGCACATTTCATGGAGGAGCTAGAATGTGGATATAGGAGGCAGGGAGGCTTACATTCACACCCTGACTCTGACCCTTTAATGTAGTTTATCATTTTCCTTAATCTGTGAACATTTGCTTCTTTACCTATAAAGGGGGGATAACAGGCCTTACTTGAGGATTAGTAGTAGTTTATGTAGAGTGCAATACGTGCAGTAGGTGCTCACTAAATCACCTTTGTGTTATTGTATTAGTTACTATAATGAGAAAAATGCACTTGGCTATGTCCACATCCTGCTTAATTTCAGTACTGGGCAATGATTCCCTCTATCATTACCCGTAATTTTCTCTTAACAATAAGGACTTACTAGTGGGTAAAATAATTTATTATTCTAAGTAGCTTTGGGTGTTCTAAGTTCAATGAAATTGTCAGTGATGATAACCAAGGAAAGCTCATGAGCAGCATATTAAAATTTCTGAATTCTTTCATTGTGCTTAAGATGGAGAGTTTAATATTTTTAAGAATAAGGGGAAAAAGAAGCTAACTTTCATAAAAGGATGCAATCTTTTTTTTTTTTTTTTTTTTTTTTTTTTCTTATTGTGCCCCCCCCAGAGTTCTTTATATATTTTGAATAACAGTCTTTTGTAAGGTGTATCTTCTGTAAATATTTTCTCCCAGTCTGTGGCCTCCCGGAGCGGGGCACGACCTCGTATCCCCTGCACCGGCAGGCGGACTCTCAACCACTGCGCCGCCAGGGAGGCCCAAGGATGCAATCTTTTTAAGGGTGGCAGAAATGGGTGATGTTTAAAAATTATTCTTGGAAAGAATAACCACGTATATTCCTGCTCTTACATTACAGTAATATTTTATTAGGCAAGGCATGCATGTATGAGTCTATGTTTCATCCTGAAAATGCAAAATATTCAGAGATCACTACTGGTTGATTTGATGGCAGAAATATTTACGGTTCTGTGCTGGCTATACAGGTAAACAAAATAACTTGAATTAAGTAAGTAACATATGTAAACCTGGGGCTTCCCTGGTGGCGCAGTGGTTGAGAGTCCGCCTGCCGATGCAGGGGACACGGGTTCGTGCCCCGGTCCGGGAAGATCCCACGTGCCGTGGAGCGGCTGGGTCCGTGAGCCATGGCCGCTGAGCCTGTGCGTCCGGAGCCTGTGCTCCACAACGGGAGAGGCCACAACAGTGAGAGGCCCGCGTACCACAAAAAAAAAAAAACCCCACACATATGTAAACCTGTTTTAATAAACTGAAAAATACTGCATAAAATATAATGTAGTATTATCAATCAACTAACTGTTGATATTCGTAAGGGGTACCAAAGTGCCACATGGGTTGAGGTCTATGTGGACAGATTATGCCTTAGAAGTTTGGGCAGAAGTGAAATTGGGAATAGTTTTGTTGCATTCCTGATGTCACTAATTTTAAAACATCCCCAAATATGAAACCATTAAGCTTCTTAACACTTCTAAGAAACCAGTTCATAAAATAGTAGGAGCACTTTACCTTTTACTAAATGTTTGAGGCTTTAGAGGGACTAATCCTGGCCAAGCCTGAACTCCAATTCTATGGTACTTGCCCTTTGTCAAGAGTTTCATTTTTGAAGATCAATTTGTTCATTTGTTCTTCCCATGAAGAAAAGACAGAATTTGTTCCTTGACATTATGACCAACATTTATCTATTTATGTTGGCAGCATCCAAGAAGTGAGTTTATAGGTTCAATGATAGGTTGTCAAGTCATTACCTGCATTTATGTAATTTCTAGTTCATTCACTGTTAATATCCTCAAATAGATATTCGACCCTTATTTTGAAAGTGGTTAAAACATTTTTACTTTCTTAACTAGAAACTAGATATGAACAACCAGATTTCAAAAATTTTAAGCGTCTGTTTCTGCCGTAGATAAACAATGCTGAGACTTTGGTCTGTGGTTGCAGCCATGGTTATGGCAACGTGTCGCTGAGAATTCGTACTTTGGTATTTATTTTGGCCTATAAACTATTCATTTGTACTGTGAACTAGATCATGTGCTTCTAACTGTCAGTAAGCTGAATGCATTTCAAGTCAGTTTACTAAAATAGTTACTGTTAAGTGGTATATTTGGACAGAGTTGACACCTTTGACATTTTCTACAATGGCAAAAATAACTGTATTTAAGGGAATGATTTATGAATGTTGGGTGCCTACAGAACTTCCATTTGATTATGGTTTTTACTTTAGCTGCTGAAACTCCGCAAATTGCTGAAAGGACAGCTAATTAGTGCTGTGTGATCAGATATTTAACACAGATAAACAGCACATAGAAATGCACAAAAACATAATATCAATCTAAAACCTATGATCTTCTTGCTGCTCCTTAGCATTGTTTTTGTCTAACAAGAGGAGAATAGTTGAGATCACAGCAGAGACAGGGAAAATAAGGAAGAGAGAGTAAGATTGATAGTATAGAACTGCCTTTATGAAACACACATTATTTGGTATAAATAAGGAAAGCAACTTGCAATGATTAAAAAGTATTTTGAATCCTGAGTTGTCTTCTAGATTGCTGGCCTCTATTAAAAACTTCTTAAAATAATAGATAGTTTTAATTCTTCAAGCAAAAGAAAAATTATATCATCTCAGATTTTCCATGTTTATTATATAGATGTGATTTGACTATGGGAAAAAAAGAGAGCAAAATCTCTTGTATTGCAAGTTTTAAATGTACCAGGCTAAGGTTTACTTAATTAGAACCTCCAGGCAATAAAGGAGCCCTTTTTAAAATTCTGTGATTCTTAATATGCTAAATAATGCAAAGCTTCGACTCTTCAAGCATGAGACACACATCTGGCAGTTTAACATTTAAATTACAGGAGGAAGAAATTCCTCACTTCAGTAGTAATTTTCTCAAAGAAAAGAATAGGAAATGTATTACAACTACATTTAATTTCTTTTTAGATTTCCATCCTGCCTAATTGCAGACATTTTTCTAGGTTTTCTGTATTTGTATTTTTTACACATATTTTCTATACATTTTACTAATCTTTAATTTGAGATGCTCTTCACTATTAGAGCTCTTGAAAAACTGCGGTGTATTTTACTTAGCAGATTGTTTTGAGAAATCCATCTGATCTCTAAGAACAAAGACAGTGGTTTAGAAAATAAAGGGAAAATAAAATTTCAGAGACCCACGAAAATATTACTAACAAAAAGGCAACATTTTTCAGTTAGTTCCACTTTCAGGCTTTAATTTTTTTTCAGTATTAATGTTTTCTCTGTTTTGTCATTTTCTGGCTGTTCTTCATGCAAAAGTTACTATAAGCAGTATTCTTTCTTTGCATTTCTCTAAAGGACAGTGTCAGATCCTTGATTAATTTTACAAAGGTCATTTGGAAAAACCATTAAAAATATGCCAAGTAAAAAAGATTAGCACAACACAGGGAAAACACACTTTTATAAACATGTGAATTTATATATAGATAGGATACTGAAACACCATACAGTTTTGACAAGTGTTTTCCTTGTGCACCTCATGTGTTATTAAAAATATGACTGTTCCATTTATTTTTTCTGGGTGATCCCAGCTGACACATTCCAAAGGCATCAGCAGGTTACTGTTATTTGTAAATATTTCATCTTTTTCTCAATATAAGATGATCTGATAATTAAATTGAGTAGTGGTTCCATAAAATAAAGTGGACTTTCAAAGTAATTAACCCATATTTGTATTACTAACACATAAACATGGGTGCTAGTTAGCCTGTGACCAATTTATGTATCCATTCCTACTTTTAATTAAAAAATAAACAACACTGCAACTTCCAGTTTTAGCTATGGCAGAGTAGCTGGTACCAGACTAGCTCTTCTTTTACAATCAGCCATTAAACTGGAGAGAATATATGAAGCATGTTAATGTTTTAATTGTCATGGAGCATTGGCCATCAGAAAGCACAAGACTTGCTGATCCCAGAGAGAAGAGAAACTTTTGAGGAAAACCCTGGTTGTCTACCTGGGCAAATATTCTGACTCTAAAGCAGTGAAGCAAAATCCAAGCAGAGAAAGTCCCACTGAGCTGAGACAAAGTAGCTAGAATCTGCAGAGTGAGAAAGAGCAGGCAGCTGTGCAGAGAGGAGCCCAGAAATCAGGACAGGGACCACGCCCCAGCCATGAGTCCTTAGCTGAGGGTAATGCTGTGCGTGACCACAGTGAGAACAACGGAGGTTTGCTAAGTGACGACTGTGGACCTGAGAGAAGAACAGTGATAACTAGAGTTGGAACAGAGGTAGCATTCAAGTCAGGAGAGTCATGTTAATACCTCATTTTCAATTTGACAGCAAACTGAGATGCCAAAAGTCTGCATATTAGGAATAAAGACCATGCTCTAGAGAGGCTTATCTTAAGCCTAAAACAAAGCTCTGACAGTAATGGTAGAGGAGTTAGAGACCTGAAGTTGAGTTCTGGTAAGTTAGAGTGGCTTGGAAACTCTTAGTTTTTCACAGAAATGCTAAAACGAAATGTAAATTTAGGGACTTCTCTGGTGGCGCAGTGGTTAAGAATCCGCCTGCCAATGCAGAGGACACAGGTTCGAGCCCTGGTCCGGGAGAGTCCCACGTGCCGTGGAGCAACTAAGCCCGTGCACCACAACTACTGAGCCTGCACTCTAGAGCCCGTGAGCCACAACTACTGAGCCCATGAACCACAACTACCAAGCCTGTGCTCTAGAGTCTGTGCACCACAACTACTGAAGCTCACACACCCTAGAGCCTGCATGCCCCAACTACTGAAGCCCACATGCCTAGAGCCCATGCTCCACAACAAGAGAAGCCACTGCAAAGAGAAGCCTGAGCACCTCAACGACGAGTAGCCCCCGCTCACCGCAACTGGAGAAAGCCTGCACACAACAACGAAGACCCAACGCGGCAAAAAAAAAAGAAAGAAAGAAAGAAAGAAAGAAAAAATGTAAATTTAAGCCTACGCAAGTTTAATAAAATTAGCCAGTAATTGAACTGTGTACTAGGAAAAAATATGAACATCTTTCCAAGGAAGATAACAGAATCCAGAGTCTCCTACAGTTCTACAGTGTCCATTATATAATCTATAATTATTAGACATGCAAAGAAACAGGAGAATATAAACCTTAGACAGGGAAAATAGTGAATAAAAGTAACTGTAAGATGATTCAGATATTAAATTTAGCAGGAAAAGCCATTAAAACATCCATTATAAACATGTTCATAATTTTTTTAAAAACACTTTCAAATGATTAAAGGATAGTATGGTTTTAATGAATGAATAGTCAGGTCATCTCAGCAGAGACATGGACACTATAAAATTGTAACCAAATGGAAGTTTCAGAACTGAAAAATCCAAGAATTAAAAGAAATTAATGAATTTGAAATACAGAAAAGAAAAAGCTGGGAGAAAAACGAAGAGGGACTCAGAGACCCATGGGGCTGTATCACATGGTTTTACATACATACAATGGGAATCTTAGGTAAGAAAAGAGGGTCATAGAATGGAAGAAAATATGTATTAAAAAAGTAATGATTGGAAATCCCCCAAATTTGATGGAATATATTGACTCATAGATTGAATACTCTCAGTGAACCCCAAAAGAATAAATACAAGGGAAGCTACATTTAAAAATATCATAATGAAACTGCTAAACACCAAAGTTAAAGTGAAAATCTTGAAAGTAGACAGAAGGAAAAGAACCCACATTACAAAAAGGGGAACAGTGATCTGAGAAATGATGGACATTATCATCTGAAACAATGGAGACCCAAAGTCAATGTAATGACATATGTAAAATGCTAAAAAATGTCAATTCAGAAATCTGTATCCAGCAAAAAATCCTTCATGAATTGAGGTTGATATAAAGACACTTTCAGATGAAGCAAAGGTAAAAGAATTTTTCTTCAGCGACCGGCACTATAAAAAACTTAGAGAATGTTCATGAGGCTCGCTGGGTCACCTTTAGGGAGGAAAAGTTTTCCAAAGCATGCAGACAGGGAGACCATGTCCTCAACATTTTACACGCTGGAAAGCTTATTTAAAAACATACACAAAGGCAATTCCAAAGGGCTGAGGATGACAGCCTTTAATCCCTAGAGGGAGAGAAGAGGACAGGCAGCAAGGCTGGGACTGCTCATGGTATATGATACATGTGTACTTTTTGAAAAACGATTTTGGGTCAACCTCTTGGTCAAAGCTGTGGCTCTGTTAAGGTACTCCAGTCTCTAGCAGCTTCTGGGCCAGGGTGTTTGTCACAAGATGCTGGGGATAGGCCTTAGCAAATGGGCTCATTGAAGTGAGATGGATTGAGAGTCGTAAAGGTAAAGATATACCTGCTTATGTACTATCTTTCTTTGTTTATAATTTAAGAAACATGTGTTGAGGAGGCATTCCATTTCAGGCACTGTACTGGACATAATAGGAGAAACAAAGATGAACAAAACACATTATCTGCAAGGAATTTTTGATCTAGAGCAGTAGTTCTCAGTTGGGGATCTTTTGCTCCCCAAAGGACATTTGGCAATGTCTGGAGACATTTTTAATTGTCTCCAACTAGGGGAGGGCTGGGGAGGTAAAGGGTGCCTTTGGCATCTAGTAGGCAGAGGCCAGAGATGCTGCTAAACATCCTACAAAACACTGGACAGCCCCCCAAACAAAGAGTTAACCAATCTAAAATGTCGCTCATGCTGAAGTTGAGAAACCCTGATATAAAACAAGTCATGCAAAAGATGATAAAGGTAGCTCAGGTGAGAAGCGTTGGGTACACACAGATAACAGAACTGTCTAGTCTCAAGGTTTTATAATGGAATAATGGTGTGAGGCACAGAGAAATTTCTTTGAAAACTGGATCACAGAAACATAGCTGAGCATAAAGAATCCTACCTGGATGAGGATAGGGAAGCAGATCAGACACAACTGCTGCTTGTAAATTGCATCCCTGTGGTGTGGCCAATCGTAAAATTCTACTTGAAGTTCATGCATTGACTAAATTAAACCTTGGGAGCATAGAACTTAGAGCCTCCAGAGAATTCCTTCTTTTACCCCCATTTGTCAGGCTTTATATAAACTCTTAGATTTCAGCAGTGTAAGCTTACATATCCTCTGAAGTACAAATCTATAATATTTTTTTCCACCTTTTGTTTTTAACCCTAGGAAGCATTTCTAATAAAATTGGTCCCTGCCCTATGGACCGTGATCTCAATCTCTCAAAAGAAGACCATGAATTACACAGTAAGGTAAGATGAAGGCTATAAAAGTTGGTTTTGACCATGAAAACGACGGTCCTGATTGTTAACTATGATTTCTTAAAATATATTTCCAGGTAGAAAGTAATTTGGTCGTCAAAGCAGGTTTTGAAGTGCAGGGCATAGTAAAGCAGCTGACGTTTGTGAAATCAGTAATGCTAATAATTTTTTATTACATCCGAATCAGACTTCTTTAAGCAGTTGAAGACTAGTTAAATTAACCAGTCTACAAGACTCTTTCCATCTTGGGCAGGGTGATTAGAAAATGTGCTGATTGTACTGTATTTATTTGGCATGATCATGGCTGCCATGAAATCTATCCAGAAACTATCCTGATGAATTTATATAAATTACATAGCCTGGGTTTCCAAATGTTGGTTAAATTAATTTTACTGGTGTTACTGGATCCCGTTTTTTGATATTTAATCATTTCCAAAATCTTTATCTATATAGACCAAATGACTTCGAGTTTTAAGTATTCAGAAAATTTAGCCTGGCTAGAAAATCAAAGTAAAAGGATTTCTCTCCAACCCTGCCCTTTCTCATACAAATTATCTGAATTATTATCTTTATTCTCCAGTATGCTGACTAAATTAATACAGGTCTGTAGAGCCAACTTTCATGCCATTCTCTAAAGACTGATTTTAAAGTAAACCTTGTTTCCATCTCTAATTAGTGGACAACCATCTAATCAAATAAATGGGTTTTTACTGTCTAGATGACTACTTAATAGCATTTACAATTACAGTTGTTTCTGTATTGCAGAAGAAGAAAGCTTAGAAATCAAAAGTTTAGTGAAATTTGTAACAGTGAAAGATAACATTCACTGAGTGCTAGGAAATTACTAGATGCCAGAAAATGTTCTCAGGTCCTCCACATCAAATGACTATCTTATTCTCACAACAAACTAATGGGATAGATACTGCTATTGACATATTTTCTATATTTAGCAGGTGAGAAAAATAAGGCATGAAAGATGGAGCAACTTAGCCAGAAAAACATTGTTAACAAGTATATAGCTGGGCTTTGAACCAGTCTGTTTCTAGAATCCATATTTGTATCCATCATGAAATAATACTTCAAAAAGTTGTTTATTTCTTTGTCCTTTCAGCCAGGTGTATGTTTTCTACTTCTTGGGTCTTATAACCTTAATTTAAGGGATAGGCTATGGAAACCAAGGACAATTTGCTACGAAGGAAAAAACCTTACATCCTTTATACATATTATGTATTAGGCACTTTTATGTATATTTTTTGGGAGGCTAAAGGAAGGATACATCTATGAGATTTCTAGGATATTGTGGATCTAATATTAGCATTTTAAATATTTTTGTAAAATTTTCATGTAATTTGTTGATCATAAATTTTGAGATTAGAAGAAAGACTGAATTAAGTAAGATGAGAAAGAATGCAATCACTCAGAAAACCTAAAATTCTTCCCTATATTTTCTGAGTTTACCGTTCAATTCAGGAGTTCTCTTTTTCATTTTATTTTTAATGTTATACTCCCCAAATTGCTAGTCAGTTGTTTGGAGGAGTAAGCTCTTCCCTGGGGGTCAGGCACTTCGGGAAGATGTCTTAACTCTGAACTGCTTTAGGAAGCAGCTTTGTGCCTGCTGGTAATAACGTCTTTGTAACGTCAGTGCTGTGGGAAGACAGAGCCAGAAATACACCCAAGTTGCAAGTGACTGAATACAAGGGAGGTTATACCATCTACTAAATCGAAATCTGAGACCCTCTACGCCAATTTAAGGGTGTTCTTTTTTTCCCCTCATCTTCTCGTAGTAATAGGAATTAAGTTGAATCTTCAACTGCTATTAAAGACTCTAACCCAGGCAATTGATAGGGTAGCTGTGGGAAAATTGAGGTTAATATTGAACTTCACATGTGAAGCATTCATTTTTCAAATAACAGAAAACAATCAAAATGTGTGGTCCAAAGTGGTCAGAGATGTTAGTTGTCATCCAGAGGGCAGAAACAGAAACCCAAGGGGTTAGTTACCCGAGGGGTCTCTCTGGGTAAATCCTGAACTACCAAGCCAGGAAGGAGCGCCTTGCTTCTCCCTGGATACTGCTAATAGAAAGTCTGTCCTGAAAAATTCTCTGGAACACACATCAGAAATGAATTAAAGAAAGAGGAAATAGTATTCTTGCTGGATGGTCTCAGGATTTAGGCTGGATTTGATTTGGAGCTATGGGTTTTTATTTTTTAGATGATAATAACAACACTGATGGAACTGAACATGATGTCATATTTATTTGCTTTGTTACTTCAGATGCACCTGGTGTTTGTTGTTGTTATCGATGACTTGCAGTTCTGTGATCCTATTAACACAAGCCTCTTAGCACCGTACGTCCACCCAAAACTGTCCTCCCCTGCCTTCTTAAAAAATGGTGCTGTTCACTTCTGATCTTCCCAGGGCAGTTCAAAAGCATTCATAATCCTCAGGATTCAGCTCTTTATTCACTATTTCCTCTTTCTAAGGCTCTCTCTTTTGATGAAACAATCCCCTTGCTCTTCATCTGGCCAGATGGGCAGATGAACAGTGCTCCCCAGAGCTCTGCACAAAGACCCTGTAAAGAGTTTGGGGAAAAAATGCTGCTGCTAAGTGGAGCTTAATTGTGCCAGAGCCGCAATGCTTTTCCACTACACTGGTGCCGCTGACCTGTGAACTGCAAGCTCTCTTTCTCTGTACAAAGACTTACCTTCTCATCGGTCCCGTCATCATCACCCTTCTTCATTAACCAAATGGTCCATGGAAGGAATTATTGCTAAGGGGTAAAAACCTCTAAACGACAAGGTAGGAACCCTGGGCTTTGCTTTCTATCATATAACACAATTAAATGGGTCTTTCATTTCATGAGCTGGGCAACTTTTTTTTTTTTTTTTAAGCAATTTGTTTTTGGCTGCATTGGGTCTTCGTTGCTGCATGCGGGCTTTCTCTATTTGCAGCGAGCGGGGGCAACTTTGAGACTTAATATCTTGTCTTAATATCTTAATATTATCTTAATATCTTAATATCAATAAATTAATATCTTAAGACTTAAGTCTTCCTATAGTATTTTCTATTAGGCAGCTTCTTAGAAATGCTGTAATAAATGCACAATAAAGGATGTTAAATGTTCCCTCGATCACCCACGCTATATATTGCACTGTACCAGATGCTACTTATATCCTTAATATCCTAAAGCATGTTAAGTTCTATCCTTTCCATCCCCAGAAAGAATTTTATCGCTATTATATCACTTTGTCTTCATAAAAAATCCTGCGATCTACGCAAGGCAAATATTATCTCCATTTTTCAGATTAAAAAACTCAAATTCATGGACTTTAAATAATTTAAGTTTCCAAAGTAGCGAGAAGACTCGAATGAGAGTCTTCTGACCATCACTTGTTGGCCCTGTTGACTGCAACACAATACACTTTAGTTTCTGAAAATTCTTTAAAACACTTCTTGGCTCTCATTTTGTGTTGTGTTTGAAAGAGTGCATGTGTATTACTTCCTCATTGATGCTGTATTTGAATGGCCATCCTCACCAAATTTTTAGCTCATGAACTTGAAAATCGTATTCTGAATTCTAGCAATTTATATTTACATATTTGCTGGTGGTTTCTGCGATTGGTCAGATCTGAGTAGCCATAGAGATAATATGTGAAACGCACCATTCCAGAACAAATTTGCACCACCAATTTCTCTTTTAAAGTATAGATATTCATCTTTCTAAAGACAATGCTGTTAGAAGACTTTATTATTATTATTTTTTAATAATGATGTTCTTTGGCTTCAGGGACTTAAAGTTGTAATGGGCCAGAGGATCTATTTTCTCTCTTTAAATGTTGGTGATATCCTATGTAATGTATTAGTTGTTGGGCATAGATTCAAGATAAGAATTTGTGCTTGGTCGATTGATCAGATTGTTGAGTGTATTCATGTGAACATTCATTCAGGCTCACACACTCCGGTACTCACTCACCTGGGAATTTTGCTGTACATATTTATATCTTTTTGGATTTAAAACTCTTATTTTCTTTGGGTTTTTGTTCCTCTCTGGGTTCATTTGTTTGGAGATGAGCAAGTGTCTGTGACTTTATGTCTTCCAAAACACCCATTTGAAGGAATTTTTAGCATGTTAAGTTAAACATTCTTTAAAGGAAATCCAAAGGTTCAGAAAATTTTTGTTATTTTTAGAGTTAACAGGTGTTTTTCTTTGTGAGTTAGCAACTTGAGGTAGTCCATCGTCATTGTAATATAAGTACTTAATGAAGTGACTTCTAATAACTAATTCTTGAGTATTTACTATGTGCTGATTACCGTGTTAGGAGCTGTGAAAGATACATGGAAATATATACTACATACCATTTTTACCATGAATTTAGTTGAACAATCAAGATAGACATTAACCAATTAACCAAATAGAAAGCAGTTTAATATACTATATCATAGAACACCTGTTTTTTAACAAATCAGGAGGTTTGGTGGGTAAACCAAATCCTTGGTAAAATTCTTGATAGCGTTTCAACTTTCTATTTAGTAAGACTGAATAAAGTATCTAAACATCTCATAAATAAATGCCATCTAATTTAAAGTTTAAATACCTACAAAAGCATATTTTTAGCAATCAGGTAAGGTGTGCAAATCAAATATGTTTGTTTAGTTGGGACAATTCAGAGCTCTCATATATTTTAAAGAATTTTGACACACTTTAACTTACTCAGGAATGGAGTAATTAAAAATACCAACAGTAAATAATCTGATTAAAAGTACCTTTATTGGCACAGGAGCTATAGAGTCTGAGAAAGATAAAAAAGACCACAACCAAAGGTACCTTCAATTGATGGCTCTCATAAATGAATTTTGTTCTTAAGGTGATCCAATCAATCAATTTTATAATAAAAGAAATGAGCCTTGTAGAGATTTGATGACACATCTATTTCACCTGAGTTTCACTCCAGGGTTTTCCTGGTTACTACCACCTGTGCATCCCAAAAGCATTGTGCAATTGCAAAATATTTCAGCTACAGACTTGTGCTAAAACTGGTATGAATTGATATCAAAGAATTTCAAGTAACGAACCTCTTACAAATTATGATCAAAAACACTTGAGAAGGGTCTAAAGAAAAGGAAAGAACATTAGCACAACTATCTTATAAATGCCAGTCATGTCTAACTTTCTTCTTCTGTAGCTAGTGGTTTACAAATGCCTTTTTGTCAGCAGTATTTTGTAATTAAATTGTATGGGAGACTTCAATATATAAACAGATAAAAGTTTAACTGTTTTGGTGGAAGAGGGAAGAGTCTGTCTAGCTTAGATGCTCCCTCTCTCCCCACTCTTCTCCAAAGCCGGGCTCTTCAGAATCCTTTGTTGAATTACAGGGTTTAGTTTCTCCAGTGAGGCAATCTGTTTTCTGGAACCATCATCCTGGGTCACATGATTTTCTCAAGTTCTCATAAATCAGCTCCACGGACATTGTATGGTCCTGAGTTTAAATTGATGTTATTGAGACTGTGGAACTCAGGAGTTTTTGGAACGAATGCTAGCATGAAGCGGCCTGCTAAAACCAAGTAGAGGTAGGGTGGAAAGGAATCCTGGTGGCCTTTGATTCCTTTGCTCCGCTAGTCCAGAAATCCAGCTGACTCCTTGCCTTCACAGTAGCCTGGCTGGTCAAACTTTTCTCCAAATTCCTTTCTGCTAAAAGCTAGTTCAAGCTGCATCTTCTTTACTTGCAATAGTCTGGATTTAATACGAAAACCATAACCATGGTTATGATGTCGTTGTTTTCATTCTAACAGCATTTATAGAATCTGTTCCATGTGAGATAATACGAAAGTGAACATGTTACAGTCTGCCAATATAGATGTGAAAATTTAGTAAGAGAATCTGGAATAAAAAGCAATAATTTCGGGCTTCCCTGGTGGCGCAGTGCTTGAGGGTCCGCCTGCCGATGCGGGGGACGCGGGTTCGTGCCCCGTTTCGGGAGGATCCCACGTGCCGCGGAGCGGCTGGGCCCGGGAGCCATGGCCGCTGAGCCTGCGCGTCCGGAGCCTGTGCTCCGCAAATGGGAGAGGCCACAACAGTGAGAGGCCCGCATAACGCAAGAAAAAAAAAAAAAAAGCAATAATTTCAATGCAAAATCATGGCTAACTATGTTTCTCTATGCCCAATGATTCCATAAGTCATTCTGGGAAAATTGTCACTGAAGCCAGGTAAACTTTCTCTCTGCTCCCTGCTAAAATACTTTTCCCCCCATTTATTTAATTTCATTTCATTCTGTGAAGGAAAAATCAACTTCTTGGAACACTGGAGAAATTGAAGATTATTCTCAGGATACATCTTATTTGGAGGAACTGGAGAAACACAGATTTTCAGTTTGGTGAGTAACTATGTCCTGTCTTTCTATTTAAAAATTGAAATCCATGAAATTCAACAAGTCTTCACTCATTCTATTCTTTTATTAGTCATTTATTCAACAAATATTGATTGCATGCTTATTACAAGCTATGTGATATGTGCCCTGATTTGGGAAAGGTCATAGTCCAATGAAATCTATGTATGCTTAAACATCAGAGTAATATGATAACACATTAAAAAAAAAAAAGAATGCACACATAAACACCTGGAGAACACGATGGCTTGAATTCGCTTGAGAATGGTGAAGGATTTTTCAGAAAAACTTTGAGCCAAATCTTGGGGAGAAGACTACAGTGGAGAAATACTGACAATTTGATGTGGGCAGTGTCCAGAGATGGAGTTGGGAGGATGGCTGGGGCTGATACACATTCCAAACCTTAGTTCACTTAAGATCTAAGCAGACAATTGTTACTGCTCTCTCTACCTGGAGTTGTGTATACAGGTATATCTGTCTATGCAAGCATACGTATAACAAACATGAAAAAACACATAGAAAAGTGAGCAGTGGAGCTTCTCAGAGGTAATGATTACAGGATTTTTCAGTGGTGGGATTCATCAAGGATGAGGGAAGGAACCCACAGTGAGTGGCTGTGTGACACGTGGAGTAACCTAGGAAACAGGAAGAAATGGAGTAGCTAGTCAAAGTCGTCTCTTCCAAACCACGGCCTCTCTGCTCTTCAAGATCCATGCTCTGAATGGTTTTCCCCCTGGGAATTTATCTGCCTTATGATTTGGTTCCTGAAGATTTTTCTCTTACTCTTCCATCCTGGAACTCTCATCAGGAGGAATGGTAGCAGCTCAGATTTCCTTTATCCAGAGTCACATTTTTATAAGTCCTTCTGGTTTGCACTTAAATGCAAAAGTCTCAATAATTTCACCAGTGCTTTCCTGAAGCAGCTGAAGTATGGTCTTCAGGTTAACCAATGAGTTGTTCTCTTGATCAAGAGATGCAGCCTTGTGCTTAAGAAACAGGGAGATTTGCATTTCTCTAATGATTAATGATGTTGAGCATCCTTTCATGTGTTTGTTGGCAGTCTGTATATCTTCTTTGGAGAAATGTCTGTTTAGGTCTTAGGCCCATTTTTGGATTGGGTTGTTTGTTCTTTTGTTATTGAGCTGCATGAACTGCTTATAAATTTTGGAGATTAATCCTTTGTCAGTTGCTTCATTTGCAAATATTTTCTCCCATTCTGAGGGTTGTCTTTTGGTCTTGTTTATGGTTTCCTTTGCTGTGCAAAAGCTTTGAAGTTTCATTAGGTCCCATTTGTTTATTTTTGTGTTTATTTCCATTTCTCTAGGAGGTGGGTCAAAAAGGATCTTACTGTGATTTATGTCATAGAGTGTTCTGCCTATGTTTTCCTCTAAGAGTTTGATAGTTTCTGGCCTTACATTTAGGTCTTTAATCCATTTTGAGCTTATTTTTGTGTATGGTGTTAGGGAGTGATCTAATCTCATACTTTTACATGTAGCTGTCCAGTTTTCCCAGCACCACTTATTGAAGAGGCTGGCCTTTCTCCACTGTACGTTCCTGCCTCATTTATCAAAGATAAGGTGACCATATATGTGTGGGTTTATCTCTGGGCTTTCTATCCTGTTCCATTGTGGGTAAAGAAGATGTGGCACATATATACAATGGAATATTACTCGGCCATAAAGGGAAACGAAGTTGAGCTATTTGCAATGAGGTGGATAGACCTAGAGTCTGTCATACAGAGTGAATTAAGTCAGAAAGAGAAAGACAAATACCGTATGCTAACACATATATATGGAATTTAAGGGAAAAAAATGTCATGAAGAACCTAGGGGTAAGACAGGAATAAAGACAGAGACCTACTAGAGAATGGACTTGAGGATATAGGGAGGGGGAAGGGTAAGCTGTGACAAAGCGAGAGAGAGGCATGGACATATATACACTACCAAGTGTGGGGTGGATGGCTGGTGGGAAGCAGCCGCATAGCACAGGGAGATCAGCTTGGTGCTTTGTGGCTGCCTGGAGGGGTGGGATAGGGAGGATGGGAGGGAGGGAGACGCAGGAGGGAAGAGATATGGGAACGTATGTATATGTATAACTGATTCACTTTGTTATAAAGCAGAAACTAACACACCATTGTAAAGCAATTATACTCCAATAAAGATGTTAAAAAAAAAAAAAAAAAGAAACATCAGGCAGGAAGGGAAGTCAAAAAGCCCAGGAAACAAGAAATATGCATGCCTCTTCTAGGAAAAAAAAAGTAGGTAAGAAATGCAACTTTCAAATAATAAAAAGACAAGCTCCCTGTTCTTAAGAAACTCTTGTTTGTGATGGTCTCTATGGGGAGGGTGACAAGTACATTAATTCAATAAAATAACTGCCAGAGCAGAAGTACCAAGTGCTCAGTGTGGTGTGCAGATAGGAGAGCTGGAGCTTCTGTTGAACCATGTGCAAAATTCTCAGTCCCTGTCTGAAGCTCTCAGGCTCCCAGCTCCCGCATTTGTCCCTGTTGCCTCTCCACGCTTTCTCTGATGACTCAGCTCTCTGTTGGGATGACTTTTCAGAGTCCAGTGTATGCAACTTCACAATGTCACTCTTACTTTACACATAAAGTTAAAAAGCTTCAGAGTTTCCAAGGATCTCAGGGCTTCAGTTTCCAATAGATCTTTTTTTTTTTTTTTTGCGGTACGCGGGCCTCTCACTGTTGTGGCCTCTCCCTTTGCGGAGCACAGGCTCCGGACGCGCAGGCTCAGCAGCCATGGCCCACGGGCCCAGCCGCTCTGCGGCGTGTGGGATCTTCCCGGACCGGGTCACGAACCCATGTCCCCTGCATCGGTAGGCGGACTCTCAACTACTGCGCCACCAGGGAAGCCCCTCCAATAGATCTTTTAAGAAGCAACTCTTCAGGCATTGCTCCTTTAGTAGGTAAACTCATTGTCTAAGTCTTGATGAGGGACTGGCAAGTATAACACCAAGACAGATTCTGCCCTCTATCTGTTTGTGTAAATAAAGTTTAATTGGAACTCAGACACACCCCTGTCGTTACATATTATCTTCGTTTTTCTCTATAATGGCAGAATTGAATAGTTGGGGCAAGGACAGTACAGTCCACAAAGTTTAGAATATTTACTTCCTAGCCCTTTACCAGAAAAGTTTGTTCACCCTTCCTCTATCCTGACCTCAGTGTTTCTCTATTGTTCTCTCGTGATTAGGCAGGACAAAGCATGGGAAGCTCGTCTCTGTTCCGTGTCTGAGGCTTTAGCTGAGGCAGCTCCAATACCTGGCGTCTGGCTTTGATTCCTTAATTGAGGCTGTACGTCTGAAACCTCAGTTCCTGCTCTCAACTGAGCTTCTCATTTTTCCACTTCTCTCCCTTGATGCTTGGGCTTCCTCTCAGCTTATTGCCTGGGTTCCAAGTAGCATCTTTCCAAGCAGAGAAGGTGGGAACTGCAGATCTTTTAAGGTCAAGCCTTCAAAGTTACACAGTGACTCCCACTGTATTCTATAGGTCAAAACACATCACAGGGGCTTCCCTGGTGGCGCAGTGGTTGAGAGTCCGCCTGCCGATACAGGGCACACGGGTTCGTGCCCCGGTCCGGGAAGATCCCCCATGCCGCGGAGCAGCTGGGCCCGTGAGCCATGGCTGCTGAGCCTGCGAGTCTGGAGCCTATGCTCCGCAATGGGAGAGGCCACAGCGGTGAGAAGCCCGCGTACGGCAAAAAACAAACAAAAAAAACAACACATCACAGGGCCAGATGGGCAGAAGAGACTACATCTCCTGATGCAAAATTGGGAAAGTGACATTGCAAAAGAACAAGCTGGGATGGGAGATATTGCGTGGCCATCTTTGGAAACATAGCCTATCACATTCTGCTTCATTCATTTCTGTGTGCACAAGCCAATAAAAAGCAATGAAAGAGTGCTATGCTCCGCAATGGGAGAGGCCACAGCGGTGAGAAGCCCGCGTACGGCAAAAAACAAACAAAAAAAACAACACATCACAGGGCCAGATGGGCAGAAGAGACTACATCTCCTGATGCAAAATTGGGAAAGTGACATTGCAAAAGAACAAGCTGGGATGGGAGATATTGCGTGGCCATCTTTGGAAACATAGCCTATCACATTCTGCTTCATTCATTTCTGTGTGCACAAGCCAATAAAAAGCAATGTAAGAGTGTAGGTTTTGTGGATAGACCTGGGCATGAATTCCCTTTTTGCTGCTGCCATGTAACATTGAATCATTTAAACTCTCTGAGGCTGTTTTCTCCTGTATCAAATTGGAATCATAATAGCTATATGGTGGGACTTTATGTTTATTGTGAAAACTGAGAGATAATATATATAAGACAGCCTGTATAGTCACTGGAACATTTAGTTTTTTTAATAAAGGCAACTAATATTAACATTAATAATAATAAATTTTGAAGAAAATATCTTTTCCAAAGGTTAAAATGGAGGGCATTTGTCACCTGAGGATGACATGTCTGCTTTCCTTTCTGCTCTTCAAACACACCACGGTCTTTAACACATCAGAACCTTTGTACTTGATGCCTCCTTCATCTGGAATGTTCTCTCAGTTCTTAGTAGGATGGAAGGCAGTACATACTGCAGGTCTCAGCTTAGATTTTACCTCCTAGAGAAGCCTTTCCTGACAATCCTATATAAAGTAGTACCTGCCCCTCTCTGGTTATTTACTTTCTCATCACCTTGTTTGTCTCCTTTAAAGTACTTACCACAATATAAGTTAATCTATTTATATTTATTCCACTTATTTGCATGTTTCTGCTTCCTCTCACTAAAAAGAAGCTGTAGGCAGGCAGAAACCCTTCTTGTCTGGTCACTCCTGGGTCTCCGGCTCTAGTTCTAAAATACCTAGTTTATAATAGTCAACCAGTAAATATTTATTGGATGAATGAATAAAAGGATGAGTGAGTGGTCACTCAGCTTGTCTCTCTCCCAACCTCCTTGGTTGTCCTACCTGTTTGTTTACTCCCCGTCTCTCCCTTCTCTTGAAATTGCTATCATTTAAAAAAAAATAACATGGGATAATTAACCACTCTAAACGTTTCTTTTTAAACCAGGGTTGAGGATATGGGGGCTGCTGAGACCTCTATAAACCTGTGTTTTAAATGGTCTGAGATACAATCTGAACAATTTCCTTGATGTTTTATTAGATCTGGTAAATCATTTATTGGGGCAGCCTTTACCTAAATCCTCTCCAAATCCCCATAAAATTCATTTAACACAGAATACTCTCCTACCCAGCTTCAAAGATATATATGATATTGTGTGGGAAGTTTCTGCTGCTCTAGTGCAGTAAGTTTAAGTGTAGGTATTTTCTTTCTCTGTCTTATATGGTCTACCCTTTCCTCTTCCCCCAACCCCCCTACCATGCCTTGTTTAAACATGCTGTTGTTGGTAAACTTGGTAGATTGTTAAGGTATCAGTAAATCACAGCTTCCATTCTTTTTTTTTAATGTATAAGACCTTTAGCTAGTCAGATGCAAGTTTACATTGTTTGTAGCTACCAATCATTTTTTTAAAAGCTTCCAAAACATAATTTTAAGACTGTGATATTTTCTCAACCAGAAAGATAACCAACTAAGTTGCCTCTGAGTGTGTAAAAGAGAACACCATTCCAGCACATCTCACCCCAGTGGGCCTGCTGCCCGTAGTGTCAGGTGATCACAGATGAAAGTCTTCTGGGCTGTTTCTGGTGTGGTTTGCATCACAGCCATCTTTTCTGGGCCTCAAAGCCTGCCCTTGCAGGATGTTTATGTTTTCTCTTTGGGATATATGCTGTTGTGAGAGGATGACTCTTCTCTTCATATTTTATTTTATATTTTATTTTATTTTTTAAGATTTTTCTGTTGATGTGGACCATTTTTAAAGTCTTTACTGAATTTGTTACAATATTGCTTGTTTTGTTTTTGGTTTTTTTGGCCCCAAGGCATGTGGGATCTTAGCTCCCTGAACAGAGATAGAACCTGCACCCCCTACACTGGAAGGTGAAGTCTGGGCCACCAGGGAAGTCCCCTTCTTCTCATATTTTGGATAACATGAGATATCCAAGGTAACCCTTGATACTTTTGTACTAGCTGGTCTATTTCCATCATTACCCCTTTGCTGGTTGGCTCTATCTGTTACACCCTGAAGATCTTCATGCCACTCAGCATGTGGTAATTAGGTGTTCAGTAAGTCCCCTCCCCGACTAGACAGCAAGTCTAATAAGTTTCACAGGGCTAGAGATTAAGTCTGTCCTGTTCTTCATGGCCTACTCACAACGATTGATAAATTACAAGCACTTAATAAATATTTATTGAATTAATACATAAACAATAAGGGTAAATTAAGAATTTTGGCATTTCCAGAAGTTCTGGAGAAAAGACCAATGGGACAAAATGACTGTAGATTTCCTGGGCCAGCTTGTCTGTGGTGGCTACTGTTTCCACCTGCTCAGCATGTTTCTTCCCCAGGTTCCTTCACTCACCCTCTTTTATGATTGCAGACCCTCCCCCCTCACACACATACACATACCTACATACCCCAAGGGTGTATGAGCTGTGATGTGTATTATGTTCCTAGGACAGCTATGATTGATTAAGGGATGGGCACATGACCTGAACCAGGCCACGAAAGCACTTTCGCAGGATTTTATATTTTGTTACTTGGCAATAGAAATTCTATCTTCTCTCTAAGGTTTTAAGCTGGAATGATTTAAGTCTGATATTCTCTGTGGCCACGGCCACCAATTTACCATCCCTACTCCCTCTACCACCTCTTGTTAATATTTAGCATTTATGACCTATTTGAAACCAGTAGGTGTAAGAGTCTCACTGATGCTTTGTAGGTGACGCATATTCTGTTCTAGTCAAACTAATAAAAGTGTGTCCTAGAGGCTACCTCAAGTTCACATTAATGATGGATAAAATTATATGCATACCTAAGAACATGTATTTCAGGTCAAAAAATATATTGTCCACCGGGAAGCTTTTATTTTATTTTCTTTTCCTATGAGAGGAAAGACTTCAGGGAGAAAGTTTACAATGTCCCCTCAGTTAATTACATAAATAAGCACTCATTTGCTTGTGTAGGCAGAGCCATAGCACCTCGCTGCCTGTGGAGTGAATTGGGTTTCCTGCTTCCTAATGCATTCCCTTCATCCCTGCGCAGTGATTCCTCCCGTGGAATTAGCCAGATTATATGTTAAGTTCCCCTGGAAGTAGTGCTCATGACTGCTTCCAGGCAGTGGGTATCACTCTGGTAGTTTAAAGAAGTTAACATAGTTTGCAGAGGTACCTAACTTGCAAGTGGGGAGAGGGTTCCGTAACAAGACAATCTCAGAATCTTTCCATTAACACTCAAATACGACTGGGTGGGTAAGCGACCAGAGAATCACACACTTTTAGAGCAGGAAGGGATCTTGGGGAAGATTTAGTTCAGCCCCGTTGGTTTATACCAGTATAAAACTGAGACCAGTAGCAGTTAAGTGACTGGCCTTAGGTCAGTCAGCTAATAAGGAATGGAAATGGGATTAGAACCCACTTCCTGTCAATCTCAATCCAGTCCCAATTATAAAAGAAATAAATTCTTCCTAGAACTCTGCTAGTCGTTTGTTTCCTGTTTCTATCAATTGCAAGCTGTTTTGATATTTATTAATACATTGAGGAGAAAGTGCTGATTCTTAGGAAAATGCATATAATGGATTAATGTAAATTTCCTCCTGCCAAGGCGGTGAGTAGAGGGCTCATGCCAAGATGTTTGCTAACTGTGCATGTGGCTGGCCACACAGAATGACATCTTTTTTGTGTTCTAGGCCAGGCATTTATATGGCTGACCTACATTTGTTGCTTAGGGAAGGTATGAGTTAACTAACAGGAAAGTTATTCTTTAATAAAAGTGATACACTTTCCTTTTTATAACTCACATGTGATTTGACATTGAAATAAAATGCAGATGCTACTTTGGCGTATTCCCTATTGTGCTTTTCCAAAACACCTTCACATATGGTCTGCCTCATTCCTGAGAAATGACTTGTTGTTTATGTCATGCAAACAGAACAGATTGATTTTACAGTGAGTAAGGAGGATGATGAATTGTACGTTGGAGAGAGATCCTTGTCTCGGCAATCTAAACACTTGAAAATAAATGTTGCCTTTTGGAAAAGGCTCTCATGACCCACCCATGATCCCTTCAGTGTATGCTCCCTTCCTAAGGGTTAAATAGATATACACATGCGATCTCAGCAAATAAAAGAGTAGTTGCAATCACCTCAAAATATAATTTTTCTTTTCACCATTTAAATATATCCTGAGACCTAACCGTTGAAAAAAATGGCAGAGTTGTCCCAAAGAACCAACCCCAAATATCTACTTCAATATTGTATCCATACTATGACCAGAATAAAATGTTTCTCATCTTGGTCAGAGAGTACTATTATTTCTTTATTTATCAAGTGATTTTTTTTTTAATATCTTTACTGGAATATAATTGCTTTCCATTGTTGTGTTAGTTTCTGCTGTATAACAAAGTGAATCAGCTATACATATACATATATCCCCATATCTCCTCCCTCTCGCGTCTCCCTCCCACCCTCCCTATCCCACCCCTCTAGGTGGTCACAAAGCACTGAGCTGATCTCCCTGTGCTATGCGGCTGCTTCCCACTAGCTATCTCTTTTACATTTGGTAGTGTATATATGTCCATGCCACTCTCTCACTTCGTCCCAGCTTCCCCTGCCCCCTCCCCGTGTCCTCAAGTCCATTCTCTACGTCTACATCTTTATTCCTGTCCTGCCCCTAGGTTCTTCAGAACCATTTTTTTTTCTTTTTTAGATTCCATATATATGTGTTAGCATACGGTATTTTAAATATAAAACTCTTATGCTAAGAAGCTTTCTTAGGTGTCTCCAACGTTTACCCCTTCAGAATTATTCTGCACAACACAGAAAAAATAATCTTGTGTGCTCACTCTTCTGACAGTAGGCTAACAACATGCACTTCTGCAGAATTTTACAGTTTTAAATCTCTTAATTTCATTCCCATACCTTTTCTTTTTCCGTTTGGTATTCACAATACCCTGGCGATAGATGTTCCTAACCCCATTTTACACATCATCTAACCGAAGTCCAGAGAGATTAGGTGACTTATTTTCCGACACTCAACTAGTTCATCTGTGTTCCTTTCCAGTTCTCTTTCCACTATAGCATATCACCTACCTGGCTGACCTCAGAGTCATAGGGAGACTTTAGTGTGTGCATTTAGTGGCTTTTAAAAAATAGTGTTTTAAAGTATTACTGGCATATTCCACAGAGTTGGGTGGATGTGAATGAAGAAAAGATGCCATGGAGGAGGGATGCTAACCAAGTCAGCTCTAGAATGGCACATCAGAGCAAATCCCTATGGAGGAATATTCCTGACAGTAATTTATCAAGGCTCCACATGCAATTGGGTTGTTATTGACTGATGTCTCTATCTTATTAGGTATGGCTAAAGCATGACCATCTAATCCTACTAAGAAGGAATACATCTTAGTGGCTAAGTATATAGGCTCTGGGGCTGTAATACCTAAACCCAAACAAATTAGCTTTACGAATTACTAGTTGAGTAAACTTAGACAAGTTTCTCAAACTCTTTGTACCTCAGTTTCTGTAAAAAGAAAACGAAGTCTTTAAAATCTTTAAAATAGAGCTAGTAGTACTTGCCTTATTTTAGTGAATTCATATCTGTATGTTAAAAATAAATGGAACAGTGTAAATGCTCATAGCACATAGTAAATGCTCAATAAATGTTAGCTTTTATTACTGAAGGAGGCTTCCCTCCTCTCTACTACCCTCCACAATGATCTGCTTTCCAGCCTATGGTTTTTTGTTTGTTTGTTTGTTTGTTTTTGCGGTACGCGGGCCTCTCACTGTTGTGGCCTCTCCCGTTGTGGAGCACAGGCTCCGGATGCGCAGGCTCAGCGGCCATGGCTCACGGGCCCAGCTGCTCCGCAGCATGTGGGGTCTTCCCGGACCAGGGCACGAACCCGTGTCCCCTGCATCGGCAGGCAGACTCTCAACCACTGCGCCACCAGGGTAGCCCCAGCCTATATTTTAACTATGAAAATAATGACCTGTTTATTTTTGAGAAACAAAGTATTTTCTAGTAAATAAAAGACCTGCATACAGTGCTATATGTCAATTATATCTCAATAAAACTGGGAGAAAAAAGTATAAAAGAAAAAAATAAATAAAAGAAGCCTTTCCCCTAAACAAACAAACAAACAAACAAATAAATAAAAGACTGCAGGGGGAAAATCAGATGTTAATAGTAGAAAAGAGATACCAGAGGAATAAATATAATGTGTTACTTTTCTATCACTGCATAACAAATTATACACACTTAGCAGCTTAAAATGATACACATTTTTTTTTTTTTTTTTTT
>NW_006793488.1:3974915-3989058 GCF_000442215.2 Lipotes vexillifer | reverse complement strand
CCCGCGTCTCCTGCATCGGCAGGCGGACTCTCAAGCACTGCGCCACCAGGGAAGCCCGATACACATTTTTTAATCTCATGATTTCCATGAGTCAGGGAGTCTGGGCACAGCTTAGCTGGCCCTCTGCCCGGGATCTTACAAAGCTACAGTCAAGGCGTTGGCAGGGCTGTGTTTTTATCTGGAGGCTTAACAGGGGAAGAGTTCCCTTCAGCTCATTCAGGTTCTTAGTAAGATTTATTTCCTGCGGCTATATGATGGGGGCCCTGCCTATTGCCTGGAGGTCACCCACAGTTCCATGCAATGCGGCTCCTTTACCATGACTGTTACTTCACAAAGCCCACCCGGGGAGTCTGTCCCCTCTGGGAGGTCCCCTGAAACTTTTACCTGATTAAGTCAGGACCTCCTAGGATAAACAGGATTTGACTAACTCCAAATCCACTATTTGAGATCTAATTACTTCTACAAAGCCCCTTCACTTTTGTCATGTCCTGTTGGCTAGAACCAAGTCACTGGTCCCGTGATAAGTCCT
The DNA here is from genome assembly GCF_000442215.2 of Lipotes vexillifer. Classification (NCBI taxonomy): domain Eukaryota; kingdom Metazoa; phylum Chordata; class Mammalia; order Artiodactyla; family Lipotidae; genus Lipotes; species Lipotes vexillifer. Next base: position 3,988,529 of record NW_006793488.1, on the reverse strand, counting down.
ACATCGCATCACCTTTTTCCTCATCCGTGTCTGTGTAAGTAAGAGTGCAAATTTTCTTACCAGTGGCATCATAGGGGAATTGAAGTCTGACCCTCATGACTTCTCTTACTTATAAAAGCAGAGTTATGTGTTGTGCTCGGCACTCCAGCAGCCATCGTTCTTCCCTGTATTTCTAATTAGTGATGCTGCCTCCAGTGATGGCAAATGGTAGACACTTGCCCAGTCTGTCATGCACTGTGGGTGGATCATGGACCCAGTTCTGGCCAATGACGTATAAGAAGACAGCAGCTTGGGCGTTCTTCCTCTTAAAAGGGAAACAAGCGAGAAGGAAATGCTTCTTTGTCACTCTCTTATTCCTTCCCATTTGGGCCTTTGTTGTATGGATGTGACTCTGGAAGCATCTACATGAAGAAGAAAGCGGGAGAGAGACCAACCCAGCACCCTGTTATGTTGAACTATTGCCTACGGCCTCCTACCTGTCTCAAGGTTTATTTTACACGAGATAATTAAATGCACTTATTGTTCAGTACTCTTGGATGAACATTCTGATGCTCATAGCTTATTCAGTATTAAGTTTACATGGTATCCTAGATTCTGGACACATAGTATTGGAATCCTTTCATACTGTCTGGGATCCACCAAAGCATAGTGTGTGACTAGTTGCTTTTTAGTTTAGTACAGTTTGGAAAATGGGCACAGTATGGTGCAGGAGGTTCTTCCCCATGGGTACTCCGCGATTCAGTAGGAGTGGTGGAGAATGAGGTGAGTAGAATGAATTTAGCCAACTGTCTGGAAACCTAATATGACATCAGTGATAAGAGTTAAATATCCAAGAGTTTCAGATTATGAGTCAGTCCAGATTCAAGCTGTATGATTTAAATGATGAAAGGGCAAAACTGGGCAGGAAGCAATGTAGGGATTTATCTGATGCAAAAACACAAATGACCAGTAAAATAGATAATGTTCTGTTGTAATAGTTTGCAAACAGCATCAAGGAAACAATTGAGTGGGTGTATTTTGAGCTTCAGACATTGTAAATTCTTTCACTCTCATATACTTTACGCCTTCTTTAATAAGCTGGAGAGTCTTGGGCCAGCTTCATCGGTGACGGTGAGTGGTCATTCATTTCACAATCCACTAATTTTCATGATTATTCAGTGTTTTATGTTACCTAAACTGCTTTGAATTTTCTCTTACTCAAATTGTAATATGGCAATAGCTTATATAATTTGAGAATCATTAATTCAATTGGCATTCTCAACACATGGGTGTTGTACTCACCTCTCCAAAGACAGACAAGAATTTAACGTTCTTAAATGTGCTGATGGTATATACTTTTTTTTTAAAATATGCATCAGTGACCTGTTAACCTATTATGTCTTGTTGAAAAGATTCAGAGTAGAAAATTCCTAGGAAGGAAAACGATTGACGTCAATTATGGTCTAATCCTACCTTAAAGAGACAAATGTATATTTATCTTAAGTTTGTTTCTAGCTTAAGAACTGAATTCTTACATAACATGGAACAAATAACAATAACCAGGCCATTTAATATTTTAAGACCTTTAGTTTTTAAGTATTCTCTTTGTGTGACATTTTACAGGGATTTTGCAGGAATATACTACAAGGACTTCTCATACTAAGCTCCACCCCTCGTTTCTACTATATTCCTCTCTACCTAAAAGTTGATGCTTGTTAACAGCTTCTTGCTGAGTTGTCATAAAATCTAAGCTAACAGTTTCAGGGAAGGACCACTTACTATATTTCAAGGCTACCCAACTCATTTTGGATATTTTGACAGTTCAAAAGTTTTTACTAATATTGAGTTAAAATCCACATCCCTGTTTTTTAAATTATTAGTACCAGTTTAATTCATTAAAATCCCAAGTCAAAATCCAATCTAGGGCTTCCCTGGTGGTGCAGTGGTTGAGAGTCCGCCTGCCGATGCAGGGGACACGGGTTCGTGCCCCGGTCCGGGAAGATCCCACATGCCGCGGAGCGGCTGGGTCCGTGAGCCATGGCCGCTGGGCCTGCGCGTCCGGAGCCTGTGCTCTGCAACGGGAGAGGCCGCAACAGTGAGAGGCCTGAGTAGCACAAAAAAAAAAAAAAAAAAAGCCAATCTATTTATCTCCTATCTATCTATCTATCTATCTATCTTTGCATTTATCTCAGGATTTAAAGATTTGTTAAATATCACCTAGATCAATTAGTTATCAGATTATCTCAATTTCAATATCCCTCACCATTTTCTTATCCAATCACCCCTCTACAGTAATGAGAAACTTACCACTAAGTAAACAGAGCACTACATAGATGCTTTGGAAGAACTCAAGGATGGATACACATGTAGCTTCCATCTCTTAGGAGCCCAAAGAACGAGAAGAGTATACTATTTTCATTTAAGGACTAAAAAAAATAATGGTTTAGTTTATTTATGGATGTGGTAGATATTACCTTGCTCCTAGATATCTAGTTCTCTCCTTCCAGACACACAGAAGACTGCATTCTTTAGTCCCTTTGCAGGTGAGCAAATTCGTTTGAACTCATATGGTCAACCAGTTAGGAGCAAAATGGATGCGTGTCCTCTTGTGCAAAGTATTTAATTGCTAGGGTGAGACCTGCTCTCTTCCTTCCCTTGCATGGTGGTTATGGAGGAGGCCTTGTGTGGAGATGGCAAGATGAACAGATCAAAGCAGCTTGGATCCCAGAATTCTCATATGGAAGAAAGAACATCTGCCCTGCAGCAAACTTTTCATGAATAAGGAATAAACTTTTGTTGTATTAAGTCATTGAGTTGTGGGAGTTGCTACCATAGCATGAGTTAGTCTACATTAATCAATCCAATGGTCAACTCTAAAGGTCTGCATTCCCTAGAAATGTACAATTTTTTTGAGAAACTGTTTGGAAATGGCTTGTGATGGGACTGAAATACGGGAGTGAGTCTCTTAGCTAGTGATGAGTGAGCCCAAGCTGCTATATCTTTACCTAGTCCATGATCTTATTTAAGCCTCAACACATCAGGATGAAGTTGTTGATATAATACCCACATTACAAATATGGAAGTGGTATAATTTGCTGTGGAAGCATTTTTAAGTTGGAAAAAAAATAATCCCAAAGGCCTCAGAATGTATTATTCAAGAGTTTTCAAGTGTACATTGCTGTAAGAGGGAAATAATGGATATATTTGATAGTCACATTCTTACATTAATCAACTGTTAGCGTCTCTACTTTTCCACCTAACATATATATTCAAAGGCCACCTCCCTCTTGTGTGTTTTGGAAAAAAGGCAGTAATTTCACTTCTGTTCCTGAGTTGTCCTCTATGGAGGTACTTTTCTGAGACAATCTTGTTTTCTATGGGAGTTTCCCAGCTCCTCTTGGGTTCCGCTCACTCTGCTGCCCACCTGGCCCTTTGGGATCACTGTCTTCCTAGGTTGAAATAATTCTTTGCTGGCTTCCGTGGATGAGTGAAGTGGGTCAGGCCACACCCCTCTTCTCTTCACTGGCCTTTCATCAGTTTCCCATAATACAATCATAGAGGCTTGTAATTGATTCACTGAAAGGTTGGGGTATTTGAAGAGAATACAATACAGGAGAATCAATTAAAATCTTAATGCTAAATATAAGTGCTCTCAAAGTTCAAGGGAAAAGAACATGCTTTTAAATTAAACCATTTCCAGGATATTCCTACATGCATATTCCTCACTTCCTAACTTTGACCTTAGTCATAAGATCTGCCCTTCCTCCTTCTTTCTGAGAAAATTTTCATCATCAACATTTATAGTATCCATTTCCACTCTCCTTTATGAAAACCCTGCTCTTTATGTAACGGTTTTACCCAGCAGGAAGTTCCCCAAAGATGGTACTGGGAGAGTCCAGGGGAACCTTTGACCCTTCCAAGTGCCTTCCTCTGCTCAGACTCTGTCAGCTTGAGGTGCAGCTTTGTTTCTTTTTGTTCCTGATATTTAGCCAGTAATTGTCTTATAACACACATGCAGAACACATTACATGCACACATCACATTCATTGCAAAGACCACGCAAAATTCTCTGAACAGCTCTGTCTATGTCCATATTAAGGAAGAAAACCATTTTCCTACTGCAGTATCATCTTCACTTGTTCCCTGACCTCAGGGGTGCTAGTAGTCAGCAGTACTGAGCCTGACAATAGCAGGTCCCAGGGACTCTTCATCTTCTTCTCAGTTTAGGTCCAGGATCTCCCAAATCGATCAGAGGGCCAGACACACACTGAGGTCCGCTTTGTAGCTGTAGCAAAACCCAGATGTGACATTACTGCTTTTGTTTACCTGATACTCAGGAACATTCTTAGGTAGGACATCTTTCTCACTTCCCTGGACAGACTATGGGCTGGAAATTGGGACAGGAAAACTGGGTCTTCCAAGCCTTACAAATCTAGCACTAATTTTAAAACAATTATTAGCGTACTTCTTTCACATAGAAACTGATAGGTGTGCTTCTTTATATTTTTCCATTATTTGATGACAGCCTATAAAATTCTATAAATACATCAGTGCACATGAATTTGGTGGTGGCATTAACTTTTCTGTTTGACTGTAATGAGAGGATATCCTGCCATCAACGCATTCCCTAAATAAAAATAATGTTCTTAAATCTGTCATTAAACTATCATCCTCCTTCACACACTGTTTTGAATTGAGATGGTAACTGCCCCACCCTGACCCTGTTATCAGATCAGTTGCTAAGCTCTCTCTATTCTTTCCTTGTAACATCTCTGGCAAACATGCCCTTTCTTCATTCCTTTTTTGATGGCTAAATTATTGTGATATTCTCTCCCCTGACTTCCAGAAGCTCCATTCAAGCCTGCATACTAGGCACTAAACAGAATGAAGGATTAAAAAAAAAAAAGGATATTTTTCATGCCTCCTCATTGATGTCAGTAATAAATAACTAACATTTATGCAATGTCCCTTCTATATGGGTACTGTTCTATCTAACTGCTTTGTGTGTATCGTTTCTCAATCCCTCAACAACCCTATGATGTCAGTAATATTATTGTCCCCATTTTACAGAAGAGGAAACTGAGGCAGGGATAGGTTAGTTAATATTGTCACACATCTGATAAGTAGTGAAGCTGGGATTCATACCCAGGCAGGATGAACTCCAAACCTGATCACCATGCTGTGCTGCTTCAAACTACAAATGCAAATAAAGGTGACTGCTTTAATAAAATCCCTCAATCTAGCAGGTAGTATGTTAGAACTGTTAGACCTCCAGACAACAAGCACAGACCATTGACATGGCCAGTGAGCCATGTGGCATGAACCTGGCGAGGAGGAAAGCCATGAATTACGCTGAGGCTTTTAGAAGTGTGGGCTCTCCTGCAAGAGCACGGGTGGAGGAATTTCTTTTTTCGTTTTTTCTTTGTAGCACTTTGGGAGAGACATTTGTTGCACTCTGTGGATCTAGAACCGGAGAATCGAGCTCAATAATACTAAATCTTAAATTTATTCTTATCTCAGGTACCTTTCTGATTCTGGCTGATAGCAGATTGGAATCAAGGGAATAACTTAAGAACAGCAGTTCTCAGGATATTTTAAATTAAAGTTGTTTGGGGATTCATCAGGCCTCAGAATTCTCCTCTAGGTAATTCAGTTTATGGATTTGGGAATAGAGACTTTTATTCTTATTTTTAATTTGATTTCTGACCTGTTTCTCTCTCTCTCTCTCTCTGTCTTTTTCTCTCTCTCTCTCTTCGCCCCATTTCTCTCTCTTCCCAAATATATTAATTTGAAATTTGCTCCTCAATAGTTAAAGCAAATAATAAGGCAAAGAGTTTGAAATAGATGGCAATCCAATTGGAGTGCACTCAACCCAGTTTCATTTTTAATCCACATAGCATACCAGTTTTCTCTTTTCTGTGTACTAAAGAGTATGTCTTTTGTTTATTACATTGATGGGGAAGCTGAAGCGTGTACATTTAAATACTTTGCCTTGTGACATAAGCAAGTCAGAGTCAGAGCTGAGATTCTCACCTAGGTTTCTGAATCTCAAAGTTTTTAAATGCTCTAGACCTTCCATAGACATCCTTTCCTATACTGCAATTTCCTTGAAGGCAAAAGCTGTACATCATCATGTTTTTATGCCCCGTACCACTGAGAAGAATGATTGCTCAGTAAGTGTTTTTTGGAGTTGCTGTATTTTGTTCTAGGACTCTCTGTCCTTTTCCCCTTTGCAGATTATCATAAAAATTTGTAGGATTGGCTTTCTGTCCATTCTGTTGACAAACCCTTTCCCCAAAGTGCTGCCTTTTGATTAGATTGGCCTCAGCCTCTGAATGCTGGATACCCTCCAAGGCTTGCTGGTGGAGATTTGATGCCATCATTTGATTTGGAGAGTGGCACTTTGGTGGCACTAGTGGAATAAGTCCAGTAACTAAGGGGCACATCAATGATGGGTTCAAATCTGGGACACATTAAGGTAGTTGTGTGGACACAGCAGCTCTGGAGACATGAATTTTCATCTCTATCTTGATGCTACATTTTTGCTACGTTTGAACCGACAAGCTTTCCAATGATGTACTCGCAAGCTTAATGAGAGCCCCTATCTTCTTATCCAACTGTTTGGCATTGGGTAGTATGGAGGAAATTCACTTCCAGTCTTTGGTGTTCTGCTGTGGGAGACAGTATTTGGATGCCTCTGTGATTTTTCCAGGTGTTGGCCATATTTGACCTAACTTCCTGCCAGCTCATAATGATGTGGCTCTAGTACGGAAACTTATCAACCCATCTCTGAACCTGTTTGCTCATGTATTTCAGCATGACCATCAGCATTTGTCTGCAGGATTGCCTGAGACGGTTTATAGTGGCGGCTGACTGTCTAGTGGGGAAAAAAGGAGCTGTCCATGAGAGCAGAATTTAATTTTTATGATGATGCTTTGAGCTTTGATTGTATTATTAGCGGGGGTAATGCAAAAAAAAAAAAAAAAAGAAAAAGAAAAAGAAAAGAAAAAATTAAACAGCCAGAAACAGAAAATATCAGCTCAGGTCATTAGTACTCCATTCTGCCTTGTGAGATGGAACACAAAACCTGCACCAAAGCTGAGTTAGCTTTAGATATCAGAGTTCAACAGGGAATTAGGATCCAATGGGATGTAACAGACTGGGGAAGTCTGGAACTCTGTTTTAGGAAGAACCAAAGAATTAAGAGGAAGATTGCTTATTGATTCTTTCATATATGGATACAGCACACACTCACCACACTCACTTATGAACACTCACTATGGACTTGGTGCTAGGGATACAAAAATGCATCAGACCCAGCGTGTACTAGCAAAGCATTATCAGTTTACTCAGGGCCACTAAGTCCATTGTTACGGGAACTACTAACTTGCAGATGTAGTAAGTATAGGTCGAGGGAGTCAAGTAATTCATCAAAGTACACCCGTTTAGTAACTATCAAATCTAGACGTTGGATCCAGGCTTTCTAAGTCAAGTGTGCTCCTTGTACAAAGGCGTAGCCACCCAGGTGTCAGTGACTTAATTATAAAGAAACTGAAGGTATAGATAAGGAACTTCATGCACTGGGGATGGGGCTTCAAGGGAGGATTTGAGTTACTGAGGAACCAGAGAATGGAGAATTTTGTCTAGTGGGAAACAGTTACTAGAGAAGTAGGTACCAAGGACCTATGGAGCCCATAGCAACAATTGTCTGTGCCACACAAAGGGGCATTTTTCATAGGACTTTTATTATAACTCCATTCCTGGGGATCAGGATTGATTTTTAGGGTTGGGAGTAGGGTCGGTGATGAGCTACTCTGTTGAATTTCGGGATGCTCAACTACTAAGTTTAGAAGGCTAGGTTTAGAAAGCATGGAGCAAACTAGATGATTTTATCTAGTTTGTTTTGAATAAGTATATTTTTGAATGACTTCTTCAAAATATTTGAGTACTGATTTTACAGAATAAGTACTGTTATTAAATCAACATATGCACTGTTTCCTTTTCGGAACTAAAAACATCATCAAACCTCAGAGTTGAAAATGATACTCTACTAACTAAACATTTACAACCACAAGTTGAACAAAACATATTATGCTTCATATAGACCGACTATAATTATGCAAAATAAAAGGTTTAACTCACAATTGCTGTTGGTTTGAGGGGGTTTTATTCTTCTGTAATTTTGTGGGATATCCCTCTTCTATGGTCAGGCTTAAGAATCTTGGCGTCTGTGGTAGGACCATGTATTTTATCCTTCCACATCAACCAAGAATAACCAGCACCATGAAGCTGGCTTGGAGCTAAGGGTCTACTACTCAGTTCTGCCCTGAAGATTGTTGGTCTCAAACAGGGTTAATTATTAGAGGCAGGTGAGGAAAGACTCCCCATTTCTGTCCCAGTCCCAGTGCTGAGGGCAATCCACATGGAAGCTATATCAAAGATAACCCACCAAAGAAGATAATTCATTTCCCAGTGTCTGGGGGCTCTCCTTGGTCAGTGCAATGTGGGCAAGTACACAAGCTGTTCTGTTGGGTGTTAGACTGTCTTCATGGAATGGGGTTTGGGGCTATATTGTGGGGAGACAAAGTGACTTGCACCTCTGCTGTGCATAATATAACTAGTCTTCTCTGCATCCTGTGAAGTGAAGGGATGGACCATGCATGTCCATAACATACAACAAGATAAATGAAACACTATAAAAGGCATCAATAAATCGCTTTGTTCCTTTGACCTATATCAAGTTAAATATGTGTTTTGCTATCAATTTTTCTGTCTGGAGACATGAATCATTTGTTTCTCAACTTACTTAGTTTTCCAGTTGAGCCCAAGAAGACATTACAAGGTACTGTATGTGATCATTGACTCATAGGGACCCCAATGAATAGAGTAACACAGGTATGGGACACTACAGAAAGTATTAGTATTACTTTTTAGATTTTGAGAAAGGTCTGTTTTCTCTCACCTTTTTCAGTAATAAACATTATGTATTTATTCTCTGGATAAACATTTTGAAAGTTTTCCACATGACAACTTTTTTGAGCCTCCTTTGATTATTCAAGATAATACTGTTCTGTCTTTCCTTTCTTTCTTTCCTTCTTTCCTTCTTTCTTTCTTTCTTTCTTTCTTTCTTTCTTTCTTTCTTTCTTTCTTTCTTTCCTTTCCCTTTTTTTTTTTTTTTTTGCACAATGCCTACAAATTGAGAAATATTGTGGTTGATTCCTGTACTAATTAATCCATTTAACAAATATTTCCTGAGTATATACCATGAGTCAGGCACTATTGCTGAAACCAGGGTACAGAAGTAAAATCTCTTAGAGATTTTAATTCCCTGAATCTGAACTGTCATAACTCTTACTACTTACAGTCCTCCAAACAACATTAGGATGGTCATAGACTATTAATGCTATGTGTTGGTTGAATTAATTGATATAAGAGAAAAATCCATCTTCCTTTCCATTTTTTTAAAATTAAAAAACAAACATACAAACAAACCTAACAGAAGTTTTAATCTAATAAGTAAAAAAAGTAGAAAGTTATAGCTAATCCCATCATTTACTCATCTTTGGTTTCCCCTCTTTCTATACTCAACACCAACAACCCACCATACATTCACACATATCTGGCTGCAAGTTATATTCCTAATGAGTTGGTGGAATCACCAAATACTAGCTAATGTTCTCTCCTTTTGCCAATAAGAATAGAAGGACAAGCAAAGGGAATCAAGGAGTAGTACAGTGCTATTCTCCAGATGCACAAGGCTTTGGTCTCAAAGTACTTGGCATTGTTCAAGCCACCATAAAATTTTCTGAATGTATTGCCACACCAGTCAAGTTTCTCTTGTTCCTTCCCGCTAAAATCTTCCTTAATGTAAAAACTAACTGAAGACAAAATTCGCCTAATCTTTTGGCTTCCTTTTCTCCTTGAAAGGCCAGGGATATGACATCCTGTGAATGATTTCTTTTCCTGGATTTAGGAATATAAAACTATTAAGTCAAATATTCTAAATTACTTGAGGTGTGACCTTCGTTTGAACTTATCAAGGGTGTCCTGTCATATTTTTAACCATTTCAATATAAACAGGAAGTTATTTGGGGCTGAGGGGTACCGAGAAATATATATTTTTTAAATTTATTTTGTGAATCAAATGTCTCAGAGGTTCTTGATCAATCTTATTACTTAAGATACAGGATAAGCTATTTTTAAAGCTATTTTTAAAGTAGCTATTTTTAACTAGCTACTGATATCGTTTGTTGTGCACTGTTTACCGGTTAATTTCCAATTTACTCTTATCTTTGAAGTTTTCTTTCAGTAAAAAGATGCTTTGACTTTACACTTCCTGTACGCTACTTTTTTTTTAATGTGAATGATTGTATTATTTCTTTACTTGCCTGATAGTTTCAATTCATTTTTATTACAATTTTACAAGGATTGAAAGCAAAATCTGTAACCCTTTCTGATATAGATTCTTGTTCTTGGTACCCTCTTTATTTTGGAAAAGACACTTACATATATTTTAAAAAGAGTTTAAGATAATTGGTAAGAGTTCTCTTTCTTTTCTTAATGGACAGAATGCTAGTTTATGTGACATGTTTCCGTTCAGTCTCATTGATGAAGAATTTCTTGTGGGTCATTGTAAGCATTACATTTGAATCTCAACAGCATATAATAAAGGTCTTTACCTGGACTGTCAATCTCTACATGCAGTTTGTAAAAAAAAAAAAAAAAAGTAAATCACAAACCAAAATGTTAAAACAAATAATCAAGTTCTTCCTTATAGATGCAATTTAATGTTTATTTATGACATTTATGTCTCTGAATAGTAATTATAAGAGATATACCTTGCCAGCTCACAAAACATACCCTTTATCTTGGTGAATAATATTTTGGCAAATGACTAAATTCAATCTATGCTCAAGGGTCCAACATTCATCTGTTCAGCGCTCCAAGTTTTCATGTAAGCAGAAAGGGTAGGGTGGTCCCTGGAGAAAGAGAACCAGTCATGGCTTTCCTGACATAGGAGAAGCCATTTTTGGCCCAAGCCATTTTGTGATCTAAGCCTGGCCACAGTGCTTGCCCTTGAAAAGGTCTCAGTAATTAAGGATCTTAAGGGTACAAAAGAATGCAGAGGGCTTCCCTGGTGGCGCAGTGGTTGAGAGTCTGCCTGCTGATGCAGGGGACACGGGTTCGTGCCCCGGTCTGGGAAGATCCCACATGCCGCGGAGCGGCTGGGCCCGTGAGCCATGGCCGCTGAGCCTGCGCTTCCGGAGCCTGTGCTCCGCAATGGGAGAGGCCACAACAGTGAGAGCCCCGCGTACCGCAAAAAAAAAAAAAAAAAAGAATGCAGAAACAACTGTTATCAGGCAAGAGAAGTGACAATAGCAAAGATACTACATCAGTTGTAAAGACCCCCAGTTCTCCTTCAATGGTAAAGATTAGCCTGAAGCACTCAACCACCAGAGCAACTGGACCCTAAGGGAGGATGAGGTTGAACTTTTCTGACCCCCGTGACTTCAATTAACTAAAGCTTGGACTCTGTTGACCTCCCAAGCCCCTTCATGAATATGCATATACCCTTAGCTTAAAACTTCCCCACTTTTGCTGCTGGGGAGACACTGCTTTGTGAAAGATCCCCGGGGTTCTCCTTACTTGCTGCAAGTAATAATAAATCCTTCCTTCTCCCCCTCTTTGGCTTGGTTGTGTCTTTTGGCTCAACACCCACCAAGAGGCCAACCCAGTTTTCAGGTAACAGTCATTCTTTTGAAGTAGACCTCTTCTGCTTTGGATGGCAGGTCAGGATGCTGTGATAAAACATCCTTAAGATTCTTAGAGACCTTTTGGCTGAAGGGATCTACTAGGCGCTGTCTTAAATCGTTTTCGGGTCTTAACAAAGGGCCTTACGGACACACTCTTGATTTATTCTTAATTCTGGAGCTTTTTCTTTTTTTCTTTTTTATTTTTTGCGGTATGTGAGCCTCTCACTGTTGCGGCCTCTAGCACAGGCTCCGGACGCGCAGGCTCAGCGGCCATGGCTCACGGGCCCAGCCGCTCGGCGGTATGGGCATGTGGGATCCTCCCAGACCAGGGCACGAACCCGTGTCCCCTGCATTGGCAGGCGGACTCTCAACCACTGCGCCACCAGGGAAGCCCCTGGAGCTATTTTTTATTGAGAGACTTGTTTGCTGGATGAAGAGACAGAAGATGAGCAACAGTTTTATTTATCAACCCAGCAAATCTTGGCCCTCTATATTAACAAGCTGAAAAGTCCTTTCTGGAGCTCCTATCTCTTTTGAAGTGCTTTGCTATACATGGCTAGAAGCACCAAACTTGTAAATTCAAAATTCTGTCTAAAGTTTTCCTTAGCCTGATCTGTAAGGTCTTCCCGCATATTTTCTACCATCATACCAAGTGACAGTTTTGCAAATTTTTCAACCTCCATATACTCTGAGGGACAAGAGTCCTTCAGCAGTTCCTCACTGCTTTTCCCTCTACTAACAGTTTCCCTGCTACTTTTCCAGCCTTCCCCCATCAGCCCATCTCCTACCAAAGCCAGTGCCATGGGTTTTAAATTTTTGTTATGGTAGCACATTTTTAGTACCAATTTGTGTGCGTGTGTGTGTGTGTGTGTGGTACGCGGGCCTCTCACCGCTGGGGCCTCTCCCGTCGCAGAGCACAGGCTCCGGACGCACAGGCTCAGCGGCCATGGCTCACGGGCCCAGCCGCTCCGCGGCACGTGGGCTCTTCCCGGACCGGGGCACGAACCAGTGTCCCCTGCATCGGCAGGCCGACACCCAACCAATGCGCCACCAGGGAAGCCCTAGTACCAATTTTTAAAATCAGATTTCTACTGCTGAATTAAAAAAAAAAACACACAAAACAGCAACAACAACAACAAACCCCATCAATTATTTGCTCTGCAGGGGAGCGATTTGAGCTAGGTTTATTGGGCAGTTTTTCTGTTAGTCTTGCCTGGGATCACTCATATGCTGGCATTTGGACTTCCAGTCTCCAGAATTGTGAGAAAACAAATTTCTGTTGTTTAAGCCACACAACCTGTGGTATTTTGTGATTAATTTGCCAACTAATAAGGGGCACACATTTTCATTTTGCATTGGTTCCTGCAAATTATGTAGTTAGTGGGGCTTCCCTGGTGGCGCAGTGGTTGAGAGTCCGCCTGCTGATGCAGGGGACATGGGTTCGTGCCCCGGTCTGGGAGGATCCCACATGCCGCAGAGCGGCTGGGCCCGTGAGCCATGGCCGCTGAGCCTGTGCTTCCGGAGCCTGTGCTCTGCAACGGGAGAGGCCACAACAGCGAGAGGCCCGCATACCACGCAAAAAAATAATAAATAAAAAAATTATGTAGTTAGTTCTGACTTTTTAAAGGATAAGTTGATCTTGCTTTTAGGTGATTCTAACCCAACCCTGTATATGAAAGTCAATTCTAGGAAATGTAACTCCCAGTTTATCTAAGTTGTCAACTCAGCACAGGAGAGCATGAAGATCCCTTAAAAAAGCAAATACATGCTCCTCCATGCAGTGGTCACAGTGTTTGTGGAATATCAACTGCATATTTAATACTTCCCTGGACCAGAGATGTAGAGATGGGTAGACATATTATGGACCCTGGTCCTGCTGGAA
>NW_006793488.1:3969387-3972320 GCF_000442215.2 Lipotes vexillifer | reverse complement strand
CATTGGCAGGCGGACTCTCAACCACTGCGCCACCAGGGAAGCCCCTGGAGCTATTTTTTATTGAGAGACTTGTTTGCTGGATGAAGAGACAGAAGATGAGCAACAGTTTTATTTATCAACCCAGCAAATCTTGGCCCTCTATATTAACAAGCTGAAAAGTCCTTTCTGGAGCTCCTATCTCTTTTGAAGTGCTTTGCTATACATGGCTAGAAGCACCAAACTTGTAAATTCAAAATTCTGTCTAAAGTTTTCCTTAGCCTGATCTGTAAGGTCTTCCCGCATATTTTCTACCATCATACCAAGTGACAGTTTTGCAAATTTTTCAACCTCCATATACTCTGAGGGACAAGAGTCCTTCAGCAGTTCCTCACTGCTTTTCCCTCTACTAACAGTTTCCCTGCTACTTTTCCAGCCTTCCCCCATCAGCCCATCTCCTACCAAAGCCAGTGCCATGGGTTTTAAATTTTTGTTATGGTAGCACATTTTTAGTACCAATTTGTGTGCGTGTGTGTGTGTGTGTGTGGTACGCGGGCCTCTCACCGCTGGGGCCTCTCCCGTCGCAGAGCACAGGCTCCGGACGCACAGGCTCAGCGGCCATGGCTCACGGGCCCAGCCGCTCCGCGGCACGTGGGCTCTTCCCGGACCGGGGCACGAACCAGTGTCCCCTGCATCGGCAGGCCGACACCCAACCAATGCGCCACCAGGGAAGCCCTAGTACCAATTTTTAAAATCAGATTTCTACTGCTGAATTAAAAAAAAAAACACACAAAACAGCAACAACAACAACAAACCCCATCAATTATTTGCTCTGCAGGGGAGCGATTTGAGCTAGGTTTATTGGGCAGTTTTTCTGTTAGTCTTGCCTGGGATCACTCATATGCTGGCATTTGGACTTCCAGTCTCCAGAATTGTGAGAAAACAAATTTCTGTTGTTTAAGCCACACAACCTGTGGTATTTTGTGATTAATTTGCCAACTAATAAGGGGCACACATTTTCATTTTGCATTGGTTCCTGCAAATTATGTAGTTAGTGGGGCTTCCCTGGTGGCGCAGTGGTTGAGAGTCCGCCTGCTGATGCAGGGGACATGGGTTCGTGCCCCGGTCTGGGAGGATCCCACATGCCGCAGAGCGGCTGGGCCCGTGAGCCATGGCCGCTGAGCCTGTGCTTCCGGAGCCTGTGCTCTGCAACGGGAGAGGCCACAACAGCGAGAGGCCCGCATACCACGCAAAAAAATAATAAATAAAAAAATTATGTAGTTAGTTCTGACTTTTTAAAGGATAAGTTGATCTTGCTTTTAGGTGATTCTAACCCAACCCTGTATATGAAAGTCAATTCTAGGAAATGTAACTCCCAGTTTATCTAAGTTGTCAACTCAGCACAGGAGAGCATGAAGATCCCTTAAAAAAGCAAATACACATTGGCAGGCGGACTCTCAACCACTGCGCCACCAGGGAAGCCCCTGGAGCTATTTTTTATTGAGAGACTTGTTTGCTGGATGAAGAGACAGAAGATGAGCAACAGTTTTATTTATCAACCCAGCAAATCTTGGCCCTCTATATTAACAAGCTGAAAAGTCCTTTCTGGAGCTCCTATCTCTTTTGAAGTGCTTTGCTATACATGGCTAGAAGCACCAAACTTGTAAATTCAAAATTCTGTCTAAAGTTTTCCTTAGCCTGATCTGTAAGGTCTTCCCGCATATTTTCTACCATCATACCAAGTGACAGTTTTGCAAATTTTTCAACCTCCATATACTCTGAGGGACAAGAGTCCTTCAGCAGTTCCTCACTGCTTTTCCCTCTACTAACAGTTTCCCTGCTACTTTTCCAGCCTTCCCCCATCAGCCCATCTCCTACCAAAGCCAGTGCCATGGGTTTTAAATTTTTGTTATGGTAGCACATTTTTAGTACCAATTTGTGTGCGTGTGTGTGTGTGTGTGTGGTACGCGGGCCTCTCACCGCTGGGGCCTCTCCCGTCGCAGAGCACAGGCTCCGGACGCACAGGCTCAGCGGCCATGGCTCACGGGCCCAGCCGCTCCGCGGCACGTGGGCTCTTCCCGGACCGGGGCACGAACCAGTGTCCCCTGCATCGGCAGGCCGACACCCAACCAATGCGCCACCAGGGAAGCCCTAGTACCAATTTTTAAAATCAGATTTCTACTGCTGAATTAAAAAAAAAAACACACAAAACAGCAACAACAACAACAAACCCCATCAATTATTTGCTCTGCAGGGGAGCGATTTGAGCTAGGTTTATTGGGCAGTTTTTCTGTTAGTCTTGCCTGGGATCACTCATATGCTGGCATTTGGACTTCCAGTCTCCAGAATTGTGAGAAAACAAATTTCTGTTGTTTAAGCCACACAACCTGTGGTATTTTGTGATTAATTTGCCAACTAATAAGGGGCACACATTTTCATTTTGCATTGGTTCCTGCAAATTATGTAGTTAGTGGGGCTTCCCTGGTGGCGCAGTGGTTGAGAGTCCGCCTGCTGATGCAGGGGACATGGGTTCGTGCCCCGGTCTGGGAGGATCCCACATGCCGCAGAGCGGCTGGGCCCGTGAGCCATGGCCGCTGAGCCTGTGCTTCCGGAGCCTGTGCTCTGCAACGGGAGAGGCCACAACAGCGAGAGGCCCGCATACCACGCAAAAAAATAATAAATAAAAAAATTATGTAGTTAGTTCTGACTTTTTAAAGGATAAGTTGATCTTGCTTTTAGGTGATTCTAACCCAACCCTGTATATGAAAGTCAATTCTAGGAAATGTAACTCCCAGTTTATCTAAGTTGTCAACTCAGCACAGGAGAGCATGAAGATCCCTTAAAAAAGCAAATACATGCTCCTCCATGCAGTGGTCACAGTGTTTGTGGAATATCAACTGCATATTTAATACTTCCCTGGACCAGAGATGTAGAGATGGGTAGACATATTATGGACC
>NW_006793488.1:3964325-3969377 GCF_000442215.2 Lipotes vexillifer | reverse complement strand
CCTGCTGAAATGAATTTCCATTTACCTGAACCTGTTCAAGGTGTAGAATTTTGCAGAGAACCTGAACGCTTCTACAAGTGTCTTTAAAATTGTCTTTTAATTGAAATTGCATTTTGACATTTCCAGTTTGAGTCTTACTTCCATTTTTTATTATTATTTTTAACATCTTTATTGGAGAATAAGTGTTTTACAACGGTGTGTTAGTTTCTGCTTTATAACAAAGTGAATCAGCTATACATATACATATATCTCCATATCTCCTCCCTCTTGCCTCTCCCTCCCACCCTTCCTATCCCACCCCTCTAGGATCTATATTTCTGTTTTTGTGCCAGTACCATGATGTCTTGATTTCTGTAGCTCTGTAGTATAGTTTGAAGTCAGGGAGCCTGATTCCTCCAGCTCTGTTTTTCTTTCTCGACATTGCTTTGGCTATTTGGGGTCTTTTGTATTTCCATACAAATTGTGAAATTTTGTTGTTCTAGTTCTGTGAAAAATGCCATTGGTAGTGTGATAGAGGTTGCATTGAATCTGTAGATTCCTTTGGGTACTATAGTCATTTTCACAATGTTGATTCTTCCAATCCAAGAACATGGTATATCTCTCCATCTGTTTGTATCATCTTTAATTTCTTTCATCAGTGTCTTATACTTTTCTGCATACAGGTCTTTTGTCTCCTTAGGTAGGTTCATTCCTAGGTATTTTACTCTTTTTGTTGCAATGGTAAATGGAAGTGTTTCCTTAATTTCTCTTTCAGATTTTTCATCATTAGTGTATAGGAATGCAAGAGATTTCTGTGCAATTTTGCATCCTGCTACTTTACCAAATTCATTGATTAGCTCTAGTAGTTTTCAGCATCTTTAGGGTTCTCTATGTATAGTATCATGTCATCTGCAAACAGTGACAGCTTTACTTCTTCTTTTCCTATTTGGATTCCTTTTATTTCTTTTTCTTCTCTGATTGCTGTGGCTAAAACTTCCAAAACTATGTCAAATAATAGTGGTGAGAGTGGACAACCTTGTCTTATTCCTGATCTTAGAGGAAATGGTTTCAGTTTTTCACCATTGAGAGCGATGTTGGCTGTGGGTTTGTCATATAGGGCCTTTATTATGTTGAGGAAAGTTCCCTCTATGTCTACTTTCTGGAGGGTTTTTATCATAAATGGGTGTTGAATTTTGTTGAAAGCTTTTTCTGCATCTGTTGAAATGATCATATGGTTTTTAGGCTTCAGTTTGTTAATATGGTGTATCACATTGATTGATTTGCATATATTGAAGAATCCTTGCATTCCTGGGATAAACCCCATTCGATCATGGTGTATAATCCTTTTAATGTGCTGTTGGATTCTGTTTGCTAGTATTTTGTTGAGGATTTTTGCATCTATGTTCATCAGTGATATTGGTCTGTAGTTTTCTTTCTTTTTGACCACTTTGTCTGGTTTTGGTATCAGGGTGATGGTGGCCTCGTAGAATGAGTTGGGGAGTGTTCCTCCTTCTCCTATATTTTGGAAGAGTTTGAGAAGGATAGGTGTTATCTCTTCTCTAAATGTTTGATAGAATTTGCCTGTGAAGCCATCTGGTCCTGGGCTTTTATTTGTTGGAAGATTTTTAATCACAGTCTCAATTTCAGTGCTTGTGATTGGTTTGTTTATATTTTCTATTTCATCCTGGTTCACTCTGGGAAGGTTATGCTTTTCTAAGAATTTGTCCATTTCTTCCAGGTTGTCCATTATATTAGCATAGAGTTGCTTGTAGTAATCTCTCATGATCCTTTGTATTTCTTTGCGGAGCATAGGCTCCAGACACAGTGTCAGTTGTTACTTCTCCTTTTTCATTTCTAATTCTATTGATTTCAGTCTTCTCCCTTTTTTTCTTGGTGAGTCTGGCTAATGGTTTATCAATTTTGTTTGTCTTCTCAAAGAACCAGCTTTTAGTTTTATTGATCTTTGCTATTATTTCCTTCATTTCTCTTTCATTTATTTCTGATTTGATCTTTATGATTTCTTTCCTCTGCTAACTTTGGGGTTATTTTTTGTTCTTCTTTCTCTAATTGCTTTAGGTGTAAAGTTAGGTTGTTTATTTGACATGTTTCTTGTTTCTTGAGGTAGGATTGTATCGCCATAAACTTCCCTTTTAGAACTGCTTTTGCTGCATCCCATAGGTTTTGGGTCGTCGTGTTTTCATTGTCATTTGTTACTAGGCATTTTTTAATTTCCTCTTTGATTTATTCAGTGATCTCTTGGTTATTTAGTACTGTATTGTTTAACCTCCATGTGTTTGTACTTTTACAGATTTTTTTCCTGTAATTGATATCTAGTCTCATAGCATTGTGTTCGGAAAAGATACTTGATATGATTTCAATTTTCTTAAATTTACCAAGGCTTGATTTGTGAACCAGAATATGATCTATCCTGGAGAATGTTCCCTGAGCACTTGAGAAGAAAGTGTATTCTGTTGTTTTTGGATGGAATGTCCTATAAATATCAATTAAGTCCATCTTGTTTAATGTATCATTTAAAGCTTGTGTTTCCTTATTTATTTTCGTTTTGGATGATCTGTCCATTGGTGAAAGTGGGGTGTTAAAGTCCCCTACTATGATTGTATTACTGTTGATTTCCCCTTTTATGGCTGTTAGCATTTGCTTTATGTATTGAGGTGCTCCCATGTTGGGTGCATAAATATTTACAATTGTTATATCTTCTTCTTGGATTGACCCCTTGACCATTATGTAGTGTCCTTCTTTGTCTCTTGTAATAGTCTTTATTATAAAGTCTCTTTTGTCTGATATGAGAGTTGCTATTCCAGCTTCCTTTTGATTTACATTTGCATGGAATATCTTTTTCCATCCCCTCACTTTCAGTATGTATTTGTCCCTAGGCCTGAAGTGGGTCTCTTGTAGACAGCATATATACAGGTTTTGTTTTTTTGTTTTTTTTTTTAAGAAGATGTTGGGGTAGGAGTTTATTAATTAATTTTATTTTTGCTGTGTTGGGTCTTCGTTTCTGTGCAAGGGCTTTCTCTAGTTGTGGCAAGAGGGGCCACTCTTCATTGTGGTGCATGGGCCTCTCACTGTCGCGGCCTCTCTCATTGCGGAGCACAGGCTCCAGACACGCAGGCTCAGCAGTTGTGGCTCATAGGCCCAGTTGCTCTGTGGCATGTGGGATCCTCCCAGACCAGGGCTCAAACCCATGCCCCCTGCATTAGCAGGCTGATTCTCAACCACTGAGCCACCAGGTAAGCCCCAGGTCTTGTTTTTGTATCCATTCAGCCAGTCTGTGTCTTTTGGTTGGAGCATTTAACCACTTACATTTATGGTAGTTATCAATATGTATGTTCTTATTACCATTTTCCTAACTGTTTTGGGTTTGTTATTGTAGGTCTTTTCCTTCTCTTGTGTTTCCGGCCTAGAGAAGGTCCTTTAGCATTTTTTGTAAAGCTGGTTTGGTGGTGCTGAATTCTCTTAGCTTTTGCTTGTCTGTAAAGATTTTAATTTCTCTGTTGAATCTGAATGAGATCCTTGCTGGGTAGAGTAATGTTGCTTGTAGGTTTTTCCCTTTCTTCACTTTAAATATGTCCTGCCACTCCCTTCTGGCTCTCAGAGTTTCTGCTGAAAGATCAGCTGTTAACCTTATGGGGATTCCCTTGTATGTTATTTGTTGTTTTTCCCTTGCTGCTTTTAATATTTTTTCTTTGTATTTAATTTTTGATAGTTTGATTAATACGTGTCTTGGTGTGTTTCTCCTTGGATTTATCCTTTACAGGACTCTCTGCACTTCCTGGTCTTGATTGACTATTTCCTTTCCCATATTAGGTAAGTTTTCAACTATAATCCTTCAAATATTTTCTCAGTCCCTTTGTTTTTCTCTTCTTTTTCTAGGACCCCTATAATTTGAATGTTGGTGCAGTTAATGTTATCCCAGAGGTCTCTGAGACTGTCCTCAATTCTTTTCACTCTTTTTTCTTTATTCTGCTCTGTGGTGGTTATTTCCACTATTTTATCTTCCAGGTCACTTATCCGTTCTTCTGCCTCAGTTATTCTGCTACTGATTCCTTCTAGAGAATTTTTAATTTCATTTATTGTGTTGTGCATCATTGTTTGCTCTTTGGTTCTTCTAGGTCCTTGTTAAATGTTTCTTGTATTTTCTCCATTTTATTTCCAAGACTTTGGATCATCTTTACTCTCATTACTCTGAATTCTTTTCCAGGTAGACTGCCTATTTCTCTTCATCTGTTTGGTCTGGTGGGTTTTTACCTTGCTCCTTTATCTGCTGTGTGTTTCTCTGTCTTCTCACTTTGCTTAACTTACTGTGTTTAGGGTCTCCTTTTTGCAGCCTGCAGGTTCATAGATTTTGTTGTTTTTGGTTCTGCCCCCATTGGCTAAGGTTGGTTCAGTGGGTTGTGTAGGCTTCCTGGTGGAGGGGACTAGTGCCTGTGTTCTGGTGGATGAGGCTCGATCTTGTCTTTCTGGCGGGCAGGACCGTGTCCAGTGTTGTGTTTTGGGGTGTCTGTGACCTTATTATGATTTTAGGCAGCCTCTCTGCTAACGGGTGGGGTTTTGTTCCTGTCTTGCTAGTTGTTTGGCATAGGGTGTCCGGCACTATAGCTTGCTGGTCGTTGAGTGGAGCTGGGTCTTAGTGTTGAGATGGAGATCTCTGGGAGAGATTTTGCTGTTTGATATTACATGGAGCCAGGAGGACTCTGGTGGACCAATGTCCTGAACTCGGCTCTCCCTCCTCAGAGGCACAGGCCTGACACCCAGCCATAGTACGAAGACCCTGTCTGCCACACGGCTGAGAAGAAAAGGTAGAAGAAAAGAAAGAAACAAAGAAAACAATTTAAAAATAAAGTTATTAAAATAAAACATAAGAAAAAATTATTAAAAATATATTAAAAAGTAATTTTAAAAAAAGAAAGAAGGGAAGAAGAGAGCAACCAAACTGAAAAACAAATACACCAATGATAACAAGTGCTAAAAAACTATCCTAAAGGGCTTCCCTGGTGGCGCAGTGGTTGAGAGTCCACCTGCCGATGCAGGGGACACGGGTTCGTGCCCCAG
>NW_006793488.1:3953519-3964210 GCF_000442215.2 Lipotes vexillifer | reverse complement strand
AAAAAAAAAAAACTATACTAAAAAGAAACAAAAACAAAAACGGACAGACAGAACCCTAAGACAAATGGTAAAAGCAAAGCTATACAGACAAAATCACACAAAGAACCATACACATACACAAAAGAGAAAAAGGAAAGAAAAATATATCTCTATAAAAAAAAAAAGGAAGACAGCAGCCAAATCAGTAAACAAATCTACCAATGATAATAAACTCTAAATACTAAACTAAGATTAACATAAGACCAGAAACAAATTAGATGCAGAAAGCAAACCCTAAGTCTACAGCTGCTCCCAAAGTCCACCACCTCAATTTTGGGATGATTCATTGTCTATTCACGTATTCCACAGATGCAGGGTACATCAAGTTGATTGTGGAGATTTAATCCACTGCTCCTGAGGCTGCTGGGAGAGATTTCCCTTCTCTTCTTTGTTCGCACAGCTCCTGGGGTTCAGCTTTGGATTTGGCCGTGCTTCTGCGTGTAGGTCACCTGAGGGTGTCTGTTCCCCGCCCAGAAAGGAGGGGGTTAAAGGAGCAGCTGATTAGGGGGCTCTGGCTCACTCAGGCGGGGGAGGGAGGGGCACGGAGTGCGGAGCTGGCCTGCGGCGGCAGAGGCCAGCATGACGTTGCATCAGCCTGAGGTGCACTGTGTGTTCTCCGGGGGAAGTTGTCCCTGGATCCCAGGACTCTGGCAGTGGTGGGCTGCACAGGCTGCCCGGAAGGGGGGTGTGGATAGTGACCTGTGCTCGCACACAGGCTTCTTGGTGGCAGCAGTGGCCTTAGCGTCTCATGCGCATCTCTGGGGTCCGCGCTATTAGCCGCAGCTCGCGCCCAGCTCTGGAGCTCCTTTAAGCAGCGCTCTTAATCCCCTCTCCTCGCGCACCAGCAAACGAAGAGGGAAGAAAAAGTCTTCTTGCCTCTTCGGCAGGTCCAGACTTTTCCCCGGACTCCCTCCCGGCCAGCCGTGGCGCACTAACCCCCTGCAAGCCGTGTTCACGCTGCCAGCCCCAGTCCTCTCCCTGCGCTCCGACCGAAGCCTGAGCCTTATCTCCCAGCCTCGCCCGCCTCGGCGGGTGAGCAGACAAGCCTCTCGGGCTGGTGAGTGCCGGCCGGCCCCGATATTCTGTGCGGGAATCTCTCTGCTTTGCCCCCCGCACCCCTGTTGCTGCGCTCTGCTCCGCGGCCCTGAAGCTTCTCCGCTCCGCCACCCACAGTCTCCAGCCGCGAAGGGGCTCCTAGTGTGTGGAAGCCTTTCCTCCTTCACGGCTCCCTCCCACTGGTGCAGGTCCCGTCCCTATTCTTTTGTCTCTGTTTTACCTTTTTCCTTTTGCCCTACCCAGGTACGTGGGGAGTTTCTTGCCTTTTGGGAGGTCTGAGGTCTTCTGCCAGCGTTCAGTAGGTGTTCTGTAGGAGTTGTTCCACGTGTAGATGTATTTCTGATGTATCTGTGGGGAGGAAGGTGATCTCCGCGTCTTACTCCTCCGCCATCTTGCAGGTCTCCTCGAATCTTACTTTTAAAATGTAGGAAAATTTCCTTGCTTTAAAACCATGAACCTTCTGAACTTATATAGAATTTGACACATTTACTCCTTGTCACCAGGCTGTATGAAGCAGCCGTGACATCCTAGCTACAAATGCATATTCATTCCGTCTTTTATTTTACAGTTAACCTTTGCTTCAGTGCACTCACAACAAAATTGTATGTTCTGTAGTAGGGTTTTTAACAGTTTTTAAATTTCAGTTGTTGCTGGAAGCACCGTATTGGAAATTAGACGTTTTTAATACTTCATTTATTGTTGATTTATTCATCCCTCTTGTCTATAGATACAGTGTCACTACAGTATGGTTTCCCAGTTCTGGATGCAAATGCCAAAGTTTAGCACACACTTCTTGGCAACTCACTAGCCTAGATTTGGCCGTGCCAGTGTTAGTGCCTGGTGGCATCTGGCTTCCTGTTCCTCAATAAATGGGAGAAGACCAACGAGAAGAGTAATATTATGACTTCTTGACTGAAATGGTTTCAGAAAAAAAAAATCTCTAACTCAGGTAGATCTCAGGCCTCAACTTCCCATGGGAACAGCATTGCTTTGATATTTATTTTTGATACTCTTACAATCTTCCAGTAAATGCTAATGCCTTGTTCAAAGTTATGCAATTTCTAGGGGAAAAAAGCATTATATTACTTAAGATACTTAAAGATCTTCAAAACATTCTAAAAATACATTATTTGAAACACCATTGTTTTAAAAGTATAATTTTCATGGCTCTTTCCTTAATGTTCAGGACAGTGTCAAACAGATAAATGGTGCTGTGATATATATATTTTTTAACATTGAATATTGAACATAATGGAAGAATTATTCCAGGATATCCTTTTTCCTCAAACAACTCCACTGGTCTTACTTTTTCATTACACAATAACACTTACAAGGAATTAGATCCTAAAGTCTAAATAAAAGCATAAGTAATTCTTTCTTTCAATACTAATATTCATGGCAGTTATAATAAAACCTTCTTGGTTTGTGTTAAATTTTCCCTATTTTCTCTATTTAATAATTAAAATAGCATATTTATTTGTACAGGGCTCTAGAAGAGAAGGTCTCAGGAATGTTTTATACTTGCATCAGACTATTAATATTGTTGTAACTACACTTAATGTTTTCCCCCTTTCCTCATTAACTGGGTAATTATCTCATGAAATCCTTCCCATATTAGAAATTATTTGAAAAATAGTGCAAAAGGGGAAGCCAAAGGCACACAGTGGGGGTGTTCAGCCATCTCCTCACATTTCCCAAGGGCAGCTCACAGAGATTTTGAGGGCCTTGTTCTCTCCTTTCAGAATGTCACCTTGGAAGCAGGCTCATGTCTTTGTATCCTTTGTACGGAGAGGATGTTCCACCAGTATTTATTCAATGGATGACTAAGTAGTGATTGAATTATTTTCCTGTTGTGTCAAGGTGGTTTTGAGTTAGCAGAGTTGTTCGCCTCCGAGATTTTTCCTCACCGCGAGCTCTTTCAGGTGTGTTCCTCATTCCTGTCCTTAATGTGGATGAAGTAGCCGTTCAGAAGCTTAATTATTCTGATGAAACTACTGCCCGGCTGGTCACTCGTTAGTTGCTTTGAAACCTAGTCCTGACTGAAGCTAAGGAAAGAGGAAAAAGTTGAAAGACTTCTGAAAGGGCAACCCCATTCATCATTTGCATTTTCCTACTGTTTGGAAATCCAGCACAGATAAATTGTGGCCACATGAAATGACATTCATGCCACTGCTGCTGCGTCACATGTTTAGACTTAACCACAATCTGCAAGTCACTATTTCCAATAAGCGCACTGATAAGCCCTGGGGTGTAAAGCGAGTCTGTACCTAGTGCTCATTTCTGTGCTGCAGGAACAGTGACTCAATGTAGATACTGCCCTCTGGGTTCAGCATTCCGTATAACTGACTCCCTGACTGGTTTGTTTGTTGATTAAATCAAACTTTTCAAAGAAAGCCTTATCTTTAAAGGAGGATAGATTTTCCTTCAAGGCTGGAAGTTTGGAAGCTCTTAACAGTTAGCTCTCCCGGGTGTATACACTTGGAGAGGAAAACCATAATAACTTGACACAATAAACATAATGTTTTAAAGCAGAGGGAATAGATTAGCTTTTTCCGCTTTATGTTTTATAAGAAGTACATAATTCAGGAAATGAACGATAAAGAGTAATTGGGTCTTTTTCAGAATTTAGTTAATACTCAAGGCCTTTTTAGGGGGAAACTATTTCCCTTCTCTGTGGAGAAGGGTGGGAGGCACCTAGGTTTGTCTTGTCACCCTGCCATGACCTACTTCTGGGATTCTGCTTTTATTTCGTTATAATTCTTAAACTCTTACCCCTTGGCCAACCCAAATCCTGCTAGACCTTCAAAGTGCCCTCAAGAACCATTTTCTCAGCAGATGGTCCCTAAACATTCCCAGCTACAGAGACCTCTTATCCACCCCAAACTTAACAGAACTTTCCAATTAGACAATCAACAATCGGTATGTGGCATGTCTTCCCCTTCCCAGGGAAGAAAAGAAGCGGGACAGAGACCAGGATATTTCTGCTTGGTTGCTCTCCTAAAATAGTGTTGGTTGCACAAGAGGTGGTGAATAAAAGAATATCCAACCTAACCAAGTAGCCTGTAGTTGGCAAAGGCAAGAACTGTCTTTTCCCACAGTTTTGAGGTTAAATATAACTTCCTGCTCTGTGGTATCGCTTTCCAGGTGGCATGGATTGCAGGAAGGAAAAACTGCCACAGTTGAATTACAGAGGGCTTTATGCTTGCTCAGGGAACCTGGGGATTCAAAAGGAAATAGAAGCTATATTGGATATAAGAGGAGACGTTACCAACAGTGGCAGTATAAGCAAAGGGCACTTGTTAATCCTGTACAATTAACACTGGCGTGGGGAAAATATGGTTTGCAGGACTACAATGTAATCACAACATATCCCAGGAAATCATGTAGGATTTAATGGCAGGTGTGAAATTAACCAATGCTATTTTCATAAATGCTATAATTAACCCAGATTTCCAGGAAGAGATCTTTAAGGTGCTGTGTAGTCCTTACGCATTTGCTTGGGAAACGGTGGGTGTGCCCCCAGACAGGTTGTGTCCATGAGTTTTTGACCTGCTCCTAATTCTAAGTAAAATGGTAAATATCAGAACCATGTTTGTTTATCCACCCTTTGTTTCCTGTGTATTAAAAATGTGTATTGCAGGTATTTGTTAATGTTTAATTTTGCTTCCACTAACAACATTCTCTGTATTTAGCTTTGTTGTATTTGCCACTTAAGAATGCAGAATTTATTATTATGTGCTTAAAGCAATCATTTAACACTGACATTTTAAGTATGACAATAATCCAAGTAATTGTCACCCATTCAGTTAACTGAAAATATCTTTACTTCCTGAGACAACTAATTATAATGCAGTGTTACCATCTTTACATTGTAGACATGTTTGTTTTTGTGTTTATTTTGGTTTAGGCTGTCTTCAAGGACATTCCTAGTCTCAAACTTGGCAATCTGCCCTTATTCTTTCTCTGCCACTTTCGGAAAATAAATGAAAACGTTATAGCAACAACCTTAAAGGAAAACAAGAGGATTTTCATTTTTCACAAGCTTTGCTCATGACTTTAGGATTTTCGATTATAAGTTGTTTCTAAAAAACCTGATCAATTGCTATATAAATGGGGATTAATTTCCAAATATACTCAAAGATTCTAGAAGATGAGATCAAATATCTCAGGTACTATCCTTCCACGTGGCTATTCATCATTGTAGGAAGATAAAAGGTACTGCAGTTTTGGCTTCATGAGACTTGGGTGCACATTCCTAGCATGGCTTTTACCCCACAAGGAGTTCTGCTATGATTTGCCTTACACAGGAATTTTGCACTGTCTCCACCTTGTGAAAATCCCTTAAATTCAGGAATCTATAATTTCCTTATTTAGTATTGGATGTTTCCATTCAGAGCTAATTTAGAGGGCAGTTAAGTGTTTCATTCACTTTTATCACATCATACCATATCCTTCTTTTCATTTAATACACTGTATTATTTATTTTTTTTAAGAGGTGATTCTCTTTTTTTTTTAATTTTTAAAAATTTTATTTATTTTGGCTGCATTGGGTCTTCGTTGCTGTGCACAGGCTTTCTTTAATTGAGGTGAGCGGGGGCTACTCTTCCTTGCAGTGCATGGGCTCCTCATTGCAGTGGCTTCTCTTGTTGAGGAGCACAGGCTCTAGACACTCGGGCTCTGGTAGTTGTGGCACATGGGCTCAGTAGTTGCGGCTCACGGGCTCTAGAGCACAGGCTCAGTAGTTGTGGCTCACAGGCTTAGTTGCTCTGCAGCATGTGGGATTTTCCCGGATCAGGGCTCAAACCCGTGTCCCCTGCGTTGGCAGGCGGATTCTTAACTACTGCGCCACCAGGGAAGTCCCTAATAAACTGTACTCTTAAATTACCTATTGAGTATTTTGTTTTGTGTTTACCAAGTTAGACCTAATAATTAACGTTGTGAGGAATAGTACAGGAAACCTAACATTTTACATAATAACATATTTTTACCACTTTTCCAAACTTACTGTGTATGTGTGCATGTCTTCAGTTGGCCTCCAGGGAGATGCCATCCCATTGCTGTGAATTGCTTCCGAACACACACACACACACACACACACAAGTTTGACTGGGAAATGTTTTGTTAGGAAATCTCATGGCAACCTCTCTAAATGATACTTGCTGTTCATGATACGGGTGGAGCCCGTGCTCCACAACAAGAGAAGCCACCGCAATGAGAAGCCTTGGGGATGACTGGCCTTGGGGATGACTGGACCTAGGGACTCCCTCACTCCATTTAGAATGCTTTTCCCCACTGTCATCATCCGACATAGAACCATAGCTGGTTTCATCTCACTCTGGTCTCATCACATGCCACCTCCACAGAGTGGCCTTCATGTTCTCCCAACTGTCACGCTCCATCTGATTATCCTGATTTCTCCTTTTCATAACTATCCCTGGCCACAGGAAATATCCTCATTCAGATGTCCCTCCCATAGGGCAACTGGCAGTCCATGAATTGAGGTGGAAGCACAAAGTCCTTGTCCCCTTGCCTTATTTTGGGACAACTCTCAAGGGCCACTCCAACTCCAGATCACCAGCCAAGGACTCAGTTACAACCTCCTTAAGGATCAGGATTTCCTTCTTCTCAGTCCTACTTCCTTTACTTCAGTACAGGTGTCTGTAGGTCTCATGACCTCTTCTTGGTGGATCCTCTGCCTGCAGCACTGCCTCAGAGTGCTGAGTTGGAGAGAAATAAACATTTCTGTGATTTATGTTTACCTTTGCTATTCTAATCAGCATTATGTTCTCAGGTGTCCCCTTGGACAAACTGTACTTCGATAAGTGCAAAGATCCAGAAACTATCATTTTTATAGGTCAGAGCTCCAACTGACAAAAAGCACATTCCTTGAAATACGAGTGTATATATATATGCAACAGTAAATCAGCAACACATTTTGCAGATTGTGATCATATTTTTGTTTCAGGTTGCTATCCCAGAATTTTTACACCAGATGTGCCTTTTTTATAATGCTTCTGTAATATGTTTGAAAAAGTCTTTTTTTAAAAAATATGCAGGCGAAGCCTTTATCAAAATACCATTTAAATATAACTTTGAAGATGCTAAACTATCTACAGAAATGGAGCCCTTATTTAAATGATTTATAGGATATTTATTATTATTTTAACTTAAGATAGTGAAAACGTCCTTAAGATTCTCCATAAATAGTAAGTTCACAGCAAATAGGTCAGGTTCTCATTCCTTTCTTTCCTAACTTGGTCGTAATTTCTGACATTCTGGTTCAGTCTACCAGGTGCGTGATCTATGATTCCTTTGGAAATATGGCTTAAAGTTTAGATTTATTTGCCCTGGGGAAACAGTTAGACGGAGTAGGCATCATGGAAGATCAATTTCCAGAAATGTCCAACAGTATTTGGCCACTTGTAGATGTTTGAATATGTGCACACACACTTATATATTGATACAGAGACTCAAAAATTACTCTTGAAGAATTTAATTAGCTCTTTAATTTCTAAATTTCCTCAGAGCTCTCAACACAAATTACTTTTTATAATAGGTGGCTAAATAAAACAACTCAGAATTAAATTGGAAAGAAAAAGGGTTAATATGTTATATTATGTATTTTGTTATGCTAAATTATGAGAATATATGTCCATCTATTTTAAGTCATTACTTAGAAGTTTAAAAAAATATATGGATTAATGGGTACTAAAACTTCTCTCCACGTAACTGGAAGAATCTAAATTTTGCTTGAGCAGCTAGGACACTTCTCTGAATGCAATGAAGAAGAGAGTGAAAGTTAGATTATTTTCATTATTATTTATTTAGAAAATATTATTATTGATGAGAAAATACATAAATTTTTGGCTAATGTTAATTTGACACTTATTATGAGACAAATATTACATTCTCCCTTTTGATTGTTCTATGAACCTTTGAACCTTTGAAATAGGTATAACAAGTAGGTATCTTATAGGTAGTATCTTATTTTAAAGAGATTAAGTACTTTTCTCAGATTCACCCAGTTATGCTGTGATATAACTGGGTGAATCTGAGAAAAGTGATAGAGTTGATACTCAAACCCAGTTGTATCTCATTTTAAAAATTTATACTTTTGAAACTACGCTATGCATTTTCTTTTCTATCTGTATCAAATGTCTATGTCTATGTTATGTATATACTGCTAAATCAAGCTCAATCTATATGCTATCAATTCAATTTAACAGAATCTTCTTTATTTTTTTCCTTTTAAATTCATGTATTTATTTTATTTTTGGCTGCATTGGGTCTTCGTTGCTGTGTGCAGGCTTTCTCTAGTTGTGGCGAGCCGGGGCTACTCTTCCTTGTGATGCATGGGCTTCTTATTGTGGCAGCTTCTCTTGTTGCGGAGCACGGGCTCTAGGCGCGCGGGCTTCGGTAGTTGTGGCACGTGGGCTCTAGAGCGCAGGCTCAGTAGTTGTGGCACACAGGCTTAGTTGCTCCACGGCATGTGGGATCTTCCTGGACCAGGGCTCGAACCCTTGGCAGGCAGCTTCTTAACCACTGCGCCACCAGGGAAGCCAAACAGAATCTCCTTGAACAATATACCGTGAGACCTACCCATTGCTTCAGACACGAGACAAAATGACAAGGATGATGCACTTAGACTTCTTGTCAACATTCGATCATTATTTTTGCCTAATTTGTCTTCATCTTCATTTTAGCTTGATTTATCTCTGAATTAGACTGTTATGTTGTGGTGAGATGATGTTGTAACTCACAATGTATTTGCCATGTGCCCACATTTTACTAAAAATGGCAAAATTAAACTCAAGCTCACAAAAAAATCTGAGAGTGTTATATAGTGCTCTTACGCATGATAATAGTTCATCAACCTCCTGCTTAAACTCTTCTGTATGCTATGAGTATATTTTCTCTCTCCCTCTCCTATTTTCAACATATCTGGTGTTGTCAATAATTTGCATTGCATTTACATTTCTAGACTTTTTACTGCAAAAAACCTATTCATCTAGTACTCACTAGCCAAACTGTGGTTTTAGGAAAGAAGCAAAGAAGAGAATCCAAAGCTGTATCTTTCACTTTTTGATTTAAATGTCTGAGCCACCTGTAGATGCCACTGGAAGGATCACAATGTGATTCCTTCCATTAGGGTATGTTTTTCCATTGCCTGCAATAGTGGAATCAAAATTAGAAGCCAAGTTTGTGATTCAAAATGACTTTCTTTGTCTTTTGCAACTTCTCAGTTTTGTATCATAAAGCAATTTTCCTTTAAAAGTGGCAAGAACCTATCTAGGATCCTGATATGTCCTCTTGTTTAATCTTCATAACTTGAAGAGGCAGACATTATGATCTCCTGTTTTTAGAGGAAACATCTGAGGCCCAGAGATTAGATACCTTACAAAATATCACAAAAGTAGGAGGATTCAAGATGGGCTCTCCTCTCTCAACCTGTATGCAGCTCTGCCTCTCCTTATCCCCCAGGTGTAGGGAGCCTGACAGGTCCTGAAGGCTCCTGATAATATTCTCATGGCTAAACCATGAAGTATTTATTTTTTCTTACACTGCTTTTATGTATTATCATGCAGCTCTCCAGTGCAGTTGTTTTCAAAGCTAACTGCTTTTGCATTATTGTTCCAATTATTAATAAAACTTCCATTTTGCATAAAGTATTTAGCTATTTTCACTGATAAAGTGCTTTGTAAACATTTTAACCAAATAGGCCAGGCAAATACTGGCAAGGTAGATGCTCTTCTTCTTACTAACAGATTAGATGAAAAGGTAAGTGACTTTGTTAAGCCAGAGGGAACACTTCAATAATAACTGTGACCAAACTAGGTTTCTGCTTTCTGCTCTGGTGTCATTCAGTCAGGAACACTAGTTGTCCTTAGCTGTCGTCCATCTTAATTATCATAAAGCACCAGCCCTATATTTACTTATTCTTTAATCTAGGAAAATTTCTCCTTGGACAAATAGATGCATTCTAATATCACATCCAGTATTTATTATCGCAGAGTATTAAAGAAAATGCTATTCGGGGTCGGGGAGGGAAGGATTGGGAGTTTGGGATTAGTAGATGCAAACTAGTATATATAGGATGGATAAAGAACAAGGCCCTATTGTATAGCACAGGGAACTATATTCAATATCTGGTGATAAACCATAACGGAAAAGAATACGAAAAAGAATATATATATATATATATATATATATATATATATACATATATATATATATATATATATACACACACACTACTGTACAGCACAGGGAACTATATTCAATATCCTCTGATAAACCATAATGGAAAAGAATATATATATATATATGTATGTAAAACTGAATCACTTTGCTGTACGGCAGAAATTAAGACAACATTGTAATTCAACTATACTTCAATAAAAGTTTTTTTTTTTTTAAAGAAAATACTATTTGTAAATGGCAAAAAATGATGTCCTAAAACAGAAGCACACACGTTAAATAAAAGACATTATTTTCAAAAAAGGCAAACAGACTTTGGTCACCTTTGCTTCAAGATGTAATTTTATTTTTGCAGTTTGATTTCATTTTCTTTTTCTACTCTAGGATAAGTTTTGTCT
>NW_006793488.1:3904698-3953509 GCF_000442215.2 Lipotes vexillifer | reverse complement strand
CCACAACACAATGCCTCCCACTCCCATTCAGAGACTGTCATTGGAAATAACAGCCTTAAGAGTTTGGAAGTCTCTTTGGAGTCCTTCAACATACTTCAATCCCTGTTTTCTCATTAGAACATTCGTACGTTTGTGCCTCAGTGGGAATGATCAATTATTTCAATGTCAGTAGTGGTAATATTACCCCTAAGATTTAGCAATTTTCAAAGATCTTTTAACTTAATTAGAGGCATTTGTTGTAAATTGAATTAAACCCGTTAAAAGTGCAATGTGTTATATTAAAAGTATAATACCCTAATTGGCCAAGGAGACAGAATTTTAGGGGGAAAAAGATGAAAAATGCTAACATCAAGATAAACTTGTGAATTTTTTTCCTTTTGATAAAGCTTTCTCTTTTTTTTTTTTTTTTTTTTTTTTTTTTTGCGGTACGCGGTCCTCTCACTGTTGTGGCCTCTCCCATTGCGGAGCACAGGCTCCAGACGCGCAGGCTCAGCGGCCATGGCTCACAGGCCCAGCCACTATGTGGCATGTGGGATCTTCCCGAACCAGGGCATGAACCCATGACCCCTGCATCGACAGGCAGACTCTCAACCACTGCGCCACCAGGGAAGCCCTTTTTTTTGAATTTTTGAATTTTATTTTATTTTTTTATACAGCAGGATTTTATTAGCTATCTATTTTATTAGTGTATATATGTCAATCCCAGTCTCCCAATTCATCCCACCACCACCACCCACCACTTTCCCCCCTTGGTGTCCATACATTTGTTCTCTGCATCTGTGTCTCTATTTCTACCCTGCAAACCCGTTCATCTGTATCATTTTTCTAGGTTCCACATATATGCGTTAATATACAATATTTGTTTTTCTCGTTCTGACTTACTTCACTCTGTATGACAGCCTCTAGATCCATCCACGTCTCTACAAATGACCCAGTTTCGTTCCTTTACATGGCTGAGTAATATTCCATTGTATATATGTACCACATCTTCTCTATCCATTCATCTGCTGATGGGCATTTAGGTTGCTTCCATGACCTGGCTATTGTAAATAGTGCTGCAATGAACATTGGGGTGCATGTGTCTTTTTGAATTATGGTTTTCTCCGGGTGTATGCCCAGTAGTGGGATTGCTGGGTCATATGGTAATTCTATTTTTAGTTTTTTAAGGAACCTCCATACTGTTCTCCATAGTGGCTGTATCAATTCACATTCCCACCAACAGTGCAAGAGGGTTCCCTTTTCTTCACACTCTCTCCAGCATTTATTGTTTGTAGATTTTCTGATGATTCCCATTCTAACTGGTGTGAGGTGATACCTCATGTCATTTTGATTTGCATTTCTCTAAAAATTAGTGATGTTGGGCAGATTTTCATGTGCCTCTTGGTCATCTGTATGTCTTCTTTGGAGAAATGTCTATTTAGGTATTCTGCCCATTTTTTGATTGGGTTGTTTGTTTTTTTAATATTGAGCTGCATGAGTTGTTTATATATTTTGGAGGTTAATCCTTTGTCTGTTGATTCATTTGCAAACATTTTCTCCCATTCTGAGGGTTGTCTTTTTGTCTTGTTTGTAGTTTCCTTTGCTATGCAAAAGCTTTTAAGCTTCATTAGGTCCCATTTGTTTATTTTTGTTTTTATTTCCATTATTCTAGGAGGTGGATTGAAAAAGATCTTGCTGTGATTTATGTCAGAGTGTTCTTCCTATGTTTTCCTCTAAGAGCTTTATACTGTCTGGTCTTACATTTAGGTCTCTAATCCATTTTGAGTTTATTTTTGTGTATGGTGTTAGGAAGTGTTCTAATTTCATTGTTTTACATGTAGCTGTCCAGTTTTCCCAGCACCACATATTGAAGAGACTGTCTTTTCTCTATTGTATATCCTTGCCTCCTTTGTCATAGATTAGTTGACCATAGGTGCGTGGTTTTATCTCTGGGCTTTCTATCGTGTTCCATTGATATATATTTCTGTTTTGGTGCCAGGACCATATTGTCGTGATTACTGTAGCTTTGCAGTATAGTCTGAAGTCAGGGAGTCTAATTCCTCCAGCTCCGTTTTTTTCCCTCAAGACTGCTTTGGCTATTCGGGGTCTTTTGTGTCTCCATACAAATGTTAAGATTTTTGTTCTAGTTCCGAAAAAAATGCCACTGGTAATTTGATAGGGATTGCATTGGATCTGTAGATTGCTTTGGGTAGTATAGCCATTTTCACAATATTGATTCTTTCAATCCAAGAACATGGTATATCTCTCCATCTGTTTGTGTCATCTTTGATTTCTTTCATAAATGTCTTACAGTTTTCTGAGTACAGGTCTTTTACCTCCTTAGGTAGGTTTACTCCTAGGTATTTTATTCTTTTTCTTGCAATGGTGAATGGGATTGTTTCCCTAATTTCTCTTCCTGATCTTTCGTTGTTAGTGTTTAGGAATGCAAGAGATTTCTGTGCATTAATTTTGTATCCTGAAACTTTACCAGATTCATTGATTAGCTCTAGTAGTTTTCTGGTGGCATCTTTAGGATTCTCTGTGTATAGTATCATGTCATGAGCAGACAGTGACAGTTTTACTTCTTCTTTTCCAATTTGTATTCCTTTTATTTCTTTTTCTTCTCTGATTGCCATGGCTAGGACTTCCAAAACTATGTTGAATAATAGTGGCAAGAGTGGACATCCTTGTCTTGTTCCTGATCTTAGAGGAGATGCTTTCAGTTTTGCACCATTGAGAATGATGTCTGCTGTGGGTTTATCATATATGGCCTTTATTATGTTGAGGTAGCTTCCCTCTATGCCTACTTTCTGGAGAGCTTTTATCATAAATCAGTGTTGAATTTTGCCAAAAGCTTTCTCTGCATCTACTGAGATGACCATATGGTTTTTCTCCTTCAATTTGTTAATATGGTGTATCACGTTGATTGATTTGAGTATATTGAAGAATCCTTGCATCCCTGGGATAAATCCCACTTGATCATGATGTATGATTCTTTTGATGTGTCGTTGGATTCTGCTTGTTGAGTATTTTTGCATCTATATTCATCAGTGATATTGGTCTGTAATTTTCTTTTTTTGTAGTACCTTTGTCTGGTTTTGGTATCAGGGTGATGGTGGCCTCATAGAATGAATTAGGAGTGTTCCTTCCTCTGCAATGTTTTGGAAGAGTTTGAGAAGGATGGGTGTTAGGTCTTCTCTAAATGTTTGATAAAATTCATCTGTGAAGCCATTTGGTGAATGTTGGAAGAATGAATAACAATTTTATCCAAAACATTTTGGTAAATGTGTATGTACAGATACTTTTATAAAACCATTTCCCCCAATGCTTGAAACAATGACAAAGCAATAGCAGATTTGGTCATTTTAGAAAACTTTGGTAAAAAAGAAAACTGATACCATTTATAATTTATATAGATTTATCCAATAATCAGCACATGATTATAGTATTATAATAATACATTTTTTATTAATGCTGTTTCTTTCCAAATAAGTGCTTCTTTATCTTGACATTTTTTTTACCTCATTTTCTTTTAAACAAGATGTCACAGTGAACTTGCCCAAAGAGTTCCTACCAGTCAAATCATTGAATGATACACTGCTGTGCACTTATGAAACTATTCTCAACTGCCATTTAGAAAATCCTAAGGGTGGTTTTCTCATTTCTTAGTCATCAAATAAATAAGCTGGCATAGCATGGGCTGTATGGATATTGAAATGGGTAAATTCAAGGTATAGGCTAAACTTACTGAATTGGATCATAGTTTTCACCTAAACCATTTGGAAAGCCAGGAATTTAAAACATTATTTATTTAATAAATGCTTGTTTTTAAGCATCTACTCTGCACAAGGCATGGTGCTAGAACCTGGGGATACAGGAGTGAACAAGAAAGACAGTTCCTGGATTCATAGAGCAAATGGCCATGCTAACTCTTTAATGTTAGTGTCAGTTTGCATTTTGACTGAGTTTCCAGTATAACTTCCCAGTATATGTGAGTGACTTGTAAACCTCCCTCCTGCCAACTCCATCAGCCCCCATATACTCAGAGAAGCATGGATTGTGGAAATACACAGGTTTTGGTATCAGACTAAAAGTAGATTAAAATCTAGATTCTGGTCTTGGTTCTGTCTCTTAAAATCTGTATGATTTTAAGTAAATAATTTGAACTTTAAAAAAATTGATGTATAGTAGATTTACAATACTGTGTAAGTTTTAGGTGTGCAACAGTGATTCAGTTTTATATATATAATATTCTTTTTTTTCCCGATACTTTTCCATTATAGGCTATTGCAAGATATTGAAAATAGTTCCCAGTGCTATACAGTGCATCCTTGTTGTTTATCTATTTTATATATGATAGTGTGTATCTGTTAATCCCATACTCCTAATTTATACCTCCCCCCACCCTTCCTCTGTGGTAACCCCAAATTTGTTTTCTATGTCTGTGAGTTTGTTTCTATTTTGTAAATAAGTTCATTTGTACTATTTTTTGTATTCCACATATAAGTAATATCATATAATATTTGTCTTTCTCTGTTTGGCTTTCAGCCCTTAGTATGATCATCTCCAGGTCCATCCATGTTCCTGCAAATGGCATTATTTTATTGTTTTTTATGGCTGAGTAATACTCCATTGTATATATGTATCACATCTTCTTTATCCACTCATCTGTCTTGGCTATTGTAAATAGTGCTGCTATGAACATTGGGGTGCATGTAACTTTTCGAATTAGAATTTTGTCTTTTCTAGTCCAGAAGTGGAATTGCTGGATCATATGGCAGCTCTATTTTTAGTTCTTTAAGGAACCTCCATACTCCTTTCCATAGTGGTTGCACCAATTTACATTCCCACCAGCAGCCTAGGAGGGTGCTCTTCTCCACACCCTCTCCAGCAGTTGTTGTTTGTAGACTTTTTGATGGTGGCCATTCTGACTGGTGTGAGGTGATACCTCATTGTAGATTTGATTTGCATTTCTCTAATAATTAGCAATGTTGAGCATCTTTTCATGTGCCTGTTGGCCATTCACATGTCTTTTTTTGATAATCTGAACGTTCTTAGTTCTCATTTTCTCACCTGCAAAATGTATATAGTAACACATGTTATCCAAAGTGCCCCTATAAATTAGCTATTATATACATATATGTATATATATATATATATATATGTGTATATATATATATATATATATATATATATATATATAATATAGTGTGTTCAATACATAATAGCTGCCAAAAATTCTCACTTACCTTAAAAACTCTTGCCCATTTTTTTCAGGGAAGTAAATGAAAGAGGCTGATCTTGTCCAGATTAGGTGGTTTGCAGCTAAAAAAAAAAAATGGGGAAAAAAATCTCTTCAGTGAATTCTTGAGTTTACATTGCTCAATGTCATGATAGCTAATTCCATTTAGAGAAAATTTATATTAATCCTAGTGACCAACATTTGTATAATTTTTTAGGTTTCACAACATTTCCATATGCTGTATGTTGATGATGGGTCTCAGCCATGCTGCTGGCTCCTTATTACGATGTTGGTGATTTCAAACTAATGTTTCCAGCTCTGATATCCCTTGAACTTCACTTCCATAAGTACAACAGACTATTGGGTAAATTCTCTTGGATATATCATAAGCATTTTCCATATGCAGGTCAATATGAGCTTATTGGGGTTTTTGTGTGTTTGTTTTTTTCATTTTTCCCTTTTCCCCATCAAAGTTTTTTTCTCATATGTTCTCCACTCAGTCACCTTTGGATGAGTTACCTGAGCCAGAAACTTTGGGACCACTTTTGAGTCTTTTTTTAAGGCCCCATATTCAAACAGTCTCCAAGTCTTGTTAACTGTAAGGCAATATCTCTCAAATCCACCTATTTATCTGTCCCTCCACCTCTTTCACTCCCTTTCCCTCAAGAGGGTTACCACTGGCATTTGGGCATGTTATGGGTTGAATTGTATCCCCTCAAACAATATGTTGAGGTTCTAAACCCTAGTACCTCAGAATGTGACCTTACCTGGAAGAGGGTCATTGCAGATGTAAGTTAAGATGAGGCGGTCCTAGAGTAGGGTGGGCCCTTAATCCAATATCGTTTCCTTACATGTGAAGACACAGACACACAAAACAAAGATCGCCACGTGAAGATGGAGGCAGAGGTTGGATTTATGCTGCCACTAGCCAAGGAATGCCTGGGGCTACCAGAAGCTGAAAGAGGCAAAAAAGATCTGTCCTCTTCTATGTTCCCTCCTCCCACGCCCAGAACCTTCAGGGAGAGCATGGCTCTTCCAACACCTTGATTGAGGACTTGTAGCCTCCAGAATTGTGAGAGAATACATTTCTTTTGTTTGAAGTCACCCAGATTGTGGTGCTGGTAGCCCTAGGGAACTAATACAGAGTGCAAGAGTTCTTCCTTGTTTGAGGCTCTCAAACATGCTATCCAGAAACGTGTTGCCTTTTGCCATCCTTCATGTCACTGTGACAACCAAGAATATCCACGCCCACACTTCTGAGTGCAACTGTTATGCTCTCCATTGAGCAGCACAGGGTAGGTCATCAGCTAACTCATAATCTTTTCTCCCCCTGAGTCTGGACCCTCTCCACACATTTTCATCTGGCGACTGGGGCAATGTTTCTAAACTACAAACATGGTAGCCTTCCCTGTCTCCTTCACCCTAAAATACTTCGTGGGCTATTGATGGTGGCAGAATGGAGCCCAAACCCCTTAGTATTTGGCATGAGCTGACCAGGCCCCATCATAAGGAGGCCTCCTCTCCTTCTCCAGCTTCAGCCTCTATCACTGCTACTTAGTGATACAAAGACTTTCTTCACCCAGCTCAACTTACTTTCAGTTTTAGAAAAGGAACTTTATTCTTCTGAGAATGACCTGTGTGATGGAATGCCCTCCCAGCTTTTCTACCTACACCCTCACTCTCATTTGTCTAATTCCTCTTTACTTGACAGATCTTAAGATTTGGTCACATACAAATTCCTAAGGACTCATTCACTGAAGAAGAGAGTTTAAGAACGCATTCCATGCTTTTTTTTCAAAGCAATCTTGGTCTTTTTTATTATTATTATTACACTGATGGATCATAGAAATCTTGTTTGATTTCAGGTCTATAAGGACTGGGCATGGAAGGGGGTTATATGTGTGTCATACGTAATGTGGCTGAAGTTCAGAGAAATAGGTTTCATTTAATAGCTGAATACTGGATGACCTCACCATTCTTCTCACCCTCTGGCAGCTCACCCCGTGAGCGATAGAGGAGCTGCCTGCACGAATGGAGGAGTAGCTGCTGGCCTCAATGTGATTTTGCAATGATCTGTGTGCTCTATGGCTGCCTTCATAACCAACAAATCAATTCCCACTATACGTATTACACACCCCAGTGGCAGAGCCCATTTATTATCCTTTTGATGATCATACTCTTTGTACATAACCAAGAAAGATTACAGAGGAAGGAAAGAACAGGTGAAATGTGGATGAAGATGTTGTACTATGGCACTGCATTTCATAGTGTGTCTTGCATGTATACAAGAATGAAAAAGACGCTTTCTTTCAAGAAAATTTGGAAACATGGATGAAGAATTGTCCTTTGAATGAAATCTATTTTAAGAACAATATATGGAGAGAGCATTGTGATGCAGTTGTTTTTTTTTTTTTGCGGTACACGGGCCTCTCACTGTTGTGGCTTCTCCCGTTGTGGCGCACAGGCTCTGGACGCGCAGTCTCAGCGGCCATGGCTCACGGGCCCTGCCGCTCCGCGGTATGTGGGATCTTCCCGGACCGGGGCACGAACCCGCGTCCCCTGCATCGGCAGACGGACTCTCAACCACTGCGCCACCAGGGAAGCCCGTGATGCATTTTTATATCGGCGCACATTTAGATTTCAGGTACAAGTTCAAAATGATTAAGAGAGAAGGACTCAGATTTTCTTGTCATTCGGGAATTGTTTATAAGGCTATACTTGACTAGCTGTGTTCGACTAATGAGTTTTTAATACATCCTTATATTTGGCATCATCTTTCATCAACTGATTCTTTTATTAATTTCTAACTTTGCAGTATCCAGTTTTTTAAACTCTAAATGATTGATGCCAAGGTTTTCCTAATCCTTTAAATCCAGATGCTATAGTTACTATTGTTAAACAAACAAATAAAAACAAATACTGAATTGTGTTGACTAGGTGCAAGAAAATTGAATATTTTGAATTAGATATAAATGGTACACAGTGAAATTCTGGTGTTGTTTATCCTAAGTCAAACACCACATAAACAAATAATGTGGATCTGAATGTGGATGGGAAACATTTTATCAGTGAAACTAATGGTAAAAGTATGACTTGATAGTGGGTTCTGTTCATAAATATTTAAGCTGCTTAGTCAATAGATGAAAAGAACAGTGGAAATTTCCAAAGGTCAAAGAAGCTACTGTCTTTTCTGTTTTGCATCATTTGAGATTTTCCAGTTTTTTGCTAACAACACAATGCCAAATCTGTGTTTGATTTTGTCTTCTCTTTGAAGAGGCAAAACAGTGACAGAATAATTAACTGAAGAGGAGATCATGCACAGAATATTTTCCTTTAGCAGTGTAGAAAGTCCTGGGTTTCATTTCACATGATGGTAAATGTAGTAAAGTATTCTGGAATCCTTCTTTAAGAGAGTCAGTCTCCTGACAATTTTACCGTTGGTAAACCAAAGCCTCTTGGGGGTCTGTTTCCTGTTTAACTATTCCTCATTTGAGTAGCTGAAAAGTATGCTTAGTAGAAAGCTGGCACATGGTTTTCAGTTAGATGATGCTCTACACCTTTATGGAAAAATACACACAAGAACAACCAAAATAAATTGTCAATGTCAAGTTCAGTGCCTTATTAGCCCTGTGCAGACCAAAAAGCTAAAGTCATGGATTGGTATTTTAAAGCGAATAATGGGTTTTCTTTTACTTAATGTTGTTAGTTTTTTGCTTTTCTTCTCTTTCCCTCCCAAAGACTCTTGTTTCTATTATTTAGCTTCTTTTGGTGATTACAGTGTCATTACGTTTGATAGTCTTCAGAGAGAGATGAGCTTTTGTATATAAAATCTTTGAATTCTGTCTATGAATTCCATTTCTGTTAATGTTCCTACAATGCCTTGAACCGCTGTGGTTAGTCACTAAGCCACTGAACTACTTACTATGGTACCAGCTTCTCCTTTGGTAACGTGTTTATAATCAGGACTATTTTTGGTTGAGGAATTTGCTGAATTATTCTAGAATAGAATTAGACAAGTTAATCCAGGAACTTGGAGCCTAGTTCTTATAAAGATCAATTACTGGTTTAATAAAACCGACATTTTATTAAACCCATGATAGTATATGCCAATGATATTTACAATTTTAATTAAATAACAAATATATGCATGTCCATGTTTAAATCTCTTTAAACAAAAGAACCATATAATCATTTAGACAGATCTCATACATTTCTTGGGCTTGATAGAAAGCCAGCTTATTTCAAAGTAGCTCTGCTAATATAGGAAGACAAAATGAGGGAGAAGCAGATTATTGAGTGTTTATTATTTTGTGATAGTAGCCTAGGAATAGCTCTGTTCAGAGTGTTTTATATCTGTTCACTGAGTTGTCATATTGACCCTGGAATATTGGTACTATTCTCATCTCCTTTTTCCATATGAGGAAACAAAGGCGTAGAAAGGAATTTCATACCCAGACGGTCAGATTCTAGAGCTTGTACTTGTCACTGAGCTATGGTAACTCTACTGAATACTCACTGCACATAGTCATGGGAATGGGTGGGGAATGAGTTCTGTCCCTACAGATGTTTTCAGATAGCCTCTTCATCTTTTTGCTTACAAACTGTTATTTTATTTTATTTTATTTTAGTTTTTTTCTTTGAACAGCTTTATTGAGATATATAATTCATTTACCATACCATTCGCCTATTTAAAGTGTACAATTTAAAGTTTTTAGGGTATTCACACTAGTGCAACCATCACCAGAGTCAGCTTTACAATATCACCCCCAAAAGAAACACAGTACCCATGAACACTGACGATTCTTTCTGCTTCAGGCCCCAACCCCTCCTTGGTTTTTTTTTTTTGCAAACAATTTTAGAAACTTTGAAAACATCTCTTGCCATCAACACAAAACAGAGAGGGGAAACCAGAGCTAAATCAGAATAACTGTATGTAGCTCTTTCATGTTTAGTTTCAACAGAAAATGTCAGTATTGTGTAAAAGAATACAAGAGTTCTTAAGTCTTGAATTCTCATTCATATGTTTTTAGTGGTATGTTAATCACTCATTTCAATTTTCAACCTGAAATAGTTAACTTTGAACAGATTATATGCCAATAATTAAATCTAATCTTAATAAAGAGGGATCATTGTGAGTAGGTGAGGTAAGCAGGACTATGGTATAGATTTTAAAGATTAAAAAAAGTTTACTGTTATAATAATTTATTTCCATATTTCTTTTAAAAATGTAACACACACATAACATAAAATTTACCATGTTTTTTTACTTTATTTTATTTTTTAAAAAATTTATCATCTTAACTATTTTAAGTGTACAGTTCAGTTGTGTTAAGTGTATTCACATTGTGGTGCAACCCATTTCCACAGCTTTTTCATCTTGTAAAACTGAAACTCTGTACCATTAAATAGCTCCCCATTTCCCCTTCTCCCAGATCCTGGCAACCACCATTCTACTTTCCGTGTCTCTGAATTTGACTCCTCTGGGCACCTCCTATAAGTGGAATCACACAGTATTTGTCTTTTTATGACTGGCTGACTTCATTTAGCAATAATGTCCTCAAGGTTCATCCATGTTGTAGCGTGTGAAAGAATTTCCTTCCTTTTTTTTTTTTTTTCCTTCCTTTTAAGGCTAATAATATTCCACTTAATGGACAGTTAGGCTTTTTCCACCTTTTGGTTATTATGAATAATGCTGCTATGAACATAGGCGTACGAATATCTGTTTGGGATCCTTCTTTGAATTCTTTTGGATAAATACCCAGAAGGAGTATTGCTGGATCATACGGTAGTTGTATTTTCTAAATTTTTGAGAGCCTGCCATACTGTTTTCCATAACACTTATATCATTTTACATTCCCACCAACAGTGCATAAGAGTTCCAATTTTTCCACATTCTCATCAACACGTTATTTTCTGGCTTCTTTTTTTCTTTCTTTTTGATAGTAACCATTTTAATA
Organism: Lipotes vexillifer; assembly: GCF_000442215.2. Taxonomy (NCBI): domain Eukaryota; kingdom Metazoa; phylum Chordata; class Mammalia; order Artiodactyla; family Lipotidae; genus Lipotes; species Lipotes vexillifer. Next base: position 3,942,331 of record NW_006793488.1, on the reverse strand, counting down.
GGTATGAGGAGATATCTCCTAGTGGTTTTGATTTGCATTTCCATATCCATGTATTTTTATGTTCCCCTTTAGTAATCCATTATAGCAAAAAGGAACATAGCTAGTTTGAGTCCCAGGTAGCTCAGAAGTAATTTCATTCAATTTTACTTTCACTATGTCTTTATTATTATTCTCAAAATATCTTACTTTTGGTTGTACTTAAGCTCAGAATTTATCTATTATTTCTTTGTTTGTAGCTGTTCTTCAGTAGCTGATAGTACGGGATCTGGAGAATTCTTCAAGCATCTCTATTTTGTGCTGGCGTCAGTGTTTTCAGAACTTCAGTTCACTCAATGGCAAAGCCAGGGCTTCTGGTACATTATCTTGCTGACGGCTTCTCTCTGGTTCCTGAGGCTCTACCTGCATTACCTCAGCCAGTGGCTTTTCCTCCAGGCCATTTCAATTCCTGTTACAAAGTGAGTGCTTTCCCCTGACAGTCAAAGGAATGCATTTTCATCTTGAGAGGCCAAATGAAAGTAAAAAACTCCTCTCCCATCCATTTACCGTAAGACCTAAAATGCAGGTATGATTTGAGAAGACAAAAATGTCTTTAAGAGCAGGAGTGTCTATTACAGTTATATTCTCATTTTGGGCCTGTATATACAAATACTTAACCGGTACATCAATATATATTTAAAATTTAGCAGATTCAACTATGTTCTAATATCTGAGCAGAATCCAAAAAGGAATTTAGCAATGATATTTTATCCTATTTTGATTTTATCAGAGTGACTTAGGCTGAAGGTATTTTAGAAGTAATATAAGTATGATTTATCACCTATACTCAGAGAAGCACAGATTGCTTCTTCTGCAAAATGATTGAATTCAAACAATTACTGAGCTCAAGCCCAGGCAGCATTCTGGGCCATTATCCTCTGGAAAAAGATGACACTTTAAAGGTTATCTCTCCATAAACATGATTCCAGAGACACTATAGATAGACCAACAGATAGATATCAATACAAGTAAAATTCATTTTCTCAAATGTAGATGGTACAGATAAAAATAAAGATGTATGTATATTTTCAATTAAGAAGGCTGCAAACTATTTTAAGACATTTGAGAAGAAATATGTGTGTGTTATACATACACACATACAGTTTTTGATCATCTTTTGTAATTAAATCACAAATATCTGAATATATTATAGAATATGCAACTTTAAATATACTATATACATTAAATATACTTTATATATACATGAAAATATACATTTTCATGGCAGAATTTTATATAGCTGTTATATTCCTTTCTTCCCTTCTTTTTCTTTCCTCTTTCTTTTTTCTTTCTTTTGTGTGAGAGTTTCTAAAGCAGAAAGGATAAATATTATATGCTTGGGCTAGTTGCTTTTTGCTATTTGCTCTCTTACTTCTTCAATAGAAAAGGAAGCTCTATCTTTATTGGTTGTTAATGAAATGAGACTGCAAAAAAATATCCTGGTAGCTCAGCTTATTCAATTTCTTAAGCAACAGAGGACCTAATACGTTAGGATGTTTTGTTGACTACTGCCTAGTTCCGCAGGCTCCAATCATACATTAGCTCCATGTCACATTGTAGTTATGAGACATGACAATAGCTACAGCCACAGTGAGCATTTTTTCTGCTTTTACTCTGTTAGGTCCTCTGCTAAGAAATGTATACATCTTATTTTATTTGATATTCACAACAGCCTAAGTAAGAACAAAGCATAAAAACTGCCTTCAGAGCAAAGGTCAAGGAATGGAATAAATGAACAACTCTTTTTAGTAGAGAGCTGATAAGCTGATAAGAACTCTTTTTAGTAGAGAGCTGAGATGCACAAGCAGCATTAACTACAAAATAGCTTTACAAGGCTGAAACACAGGGGAGGGAAAAATTAGAGTCAACGAAGGCTCACTTTGCATGGAAAGAGGGTGCCAAAGCCTGGGTGAAGGCTGCTTGAATTACTGGGCTCACCTTGGATTCAAGCCTTAGGTCAAGTTGTCCCTTTAGATGTTTTTGTTGTCAGCAGTGTTGTTGTTGTATTTAGGGGGTCTAGCTAGAGGAATCACAAACACAATTAATCGGTGATGTCAAAATTCTGGAGAGTTATGAGATTTATTTATATTTCTGATTTCTGTTAGAGATTAAGTCATTACTAAGTCCACTGATATACTTTGCATTTCAAATAGCCTATTAATGAGTATGTGTGACCTGCTGGGCAGTTCTTAGTCTAAAGAATGCTCTGCTCAGTGGATCAAAATGATATCCTTTCTATGATGGCATATGAAATTTACAAGAACAATGAACAAGGTAGAATTTGCCTTTTCCTCAAAAGTGAGCTGTTGAGGAGTTTCTAAGGAAAAGATGAAGACTTCTAACAATTAATTTTGGGGTACTATTAAGTGTCAAATTTTCTCTACAAAAAAAAAGAAAGCATTTCGTTCTATAAAGTGTTTTGTATATGCAGCATTTTATAGAATTCTTCTCCTTTGCACACATGTGATTGCTTTGTTTTCCCATAGATTCCATTTTTCCTCCCTCACGGTTGAGCTCTGCTACCCAAGCTCTTTACTTCGCATCAGAGAAGAGTTGCTTGTTGTTGTGATGGGGCCTTTAATGCTGAACACAGTGGAACACTTCCCTTAGTTCTGATCAGATGGGGCTGTCAGGTACTGTTTGCCTTCTGCCCTGATGTCCTGTCAAAGTTAATCATCACCGTGGGACTATGGACAGTTCTGGACCCACTGGCAGTGTTTATTGTGGATACTATCCTGGGGGTAAGTCAAGTAAAATAATCGGGACATGAGTCCTTGACATAGAATGTAACGTTAGTGCACAAATCAGTTGACACGGGAAGTTTCAGTAGTCATGTACAATTTAATATTCATCTTAAATTGAATTTATTCATTTTTTTTCATAATACAAAATTGTGGATGTCTAATATAATCATTTTAAGTGTAATTTTAGCTATGTTAAAGAAACACTTGCAAAATAGGTAGAAAATAATGTTGGAGATCAAATCCAAACGAATTGGTACATTTTCAACATTATTGCAAAGAAGCTTTCTTTTGTAACATTTTTGGTAACTTTTTTTTATTATTAAGGATTTTCACAGCCAAACTTTATAAAAAAGTAATCGTGCAATAGTTCCTTTAATTTGTTAGGTTATTTATTTCCTTTTGATGTAATACTCTTTCCTAATAGATATACTCAAGAAGAAGAATAAGAGCTTTTTAAACATTTCTAAGTAATAAATAATTTTAAAAATTACTCCTTAGGCATTTATTTTGACATTTGTGATGTTTATGAAATGACGAAATGGTGCATCTTCACTCTAAAATATATAGTTTTAGGATTTCATAATTAAGAATGAGATACTAACATATGATTATGTATAAAAATGCTAATAATGATTCTAAATCAAATATTCATTTGTAAAATTATCTAAATTTATGTAATAATATTCCTTAACTGGTGTAGTTCTCCTTTTAAGAAGAAAGGTTTCCAGCTGCTATATATGTGTTTAGACTATATTCACTCTGCCTATAGCAGATCATAGGGATGGGATTTTTGATGGACTCTGCTTATTCACAGTATTTGAAATGGGTTCTACCATTAATCATGTGCTCTTAGAACTGAAGACCAAATTGCTGTCTGCTCCACATCCATGAAAATGTGGTGCTGTGGTAGGCAGTTCAGATCAGCAAAGCCTGCTGCTCTTTTATTTCTATCTCTCAGGCCGTGCTACGCTACAAGAGTGTGTCTCCAACTTTAATGTGCTTGCAAGTCACCTGGGGATCTTATCAAAATACAAATTCTGATTCAGCAGGTGGGGCCTGAAATTCTGCATTTTAACAGACTCCTAGATGTTGCCAAGGATGCTCATTCCATGGACCAAATCACACTGTGACAAGGTGATAGATCCTCTACTGAGAAGGTGTCTCCCTTCCCTTGGCTGTTTGCTAGGCTGGCTTTCACTTGCTCAAGGTTCCTGGACTGCTCTCAACAAGACTGGGGTCCTTGATGTACTCTGAGTCCACTAATGACTTTTTAGGCCTTGTGTGAGAATTCTGACTTTTTATTTCAGAGTGGAATGACCTCTGCTTAGAACTTGCAGACAAATGTGACAGTTGACTCTGCAACCATGTAGGTCATTTTAATATTATCAAAACAAACTAAAAGCAGTGAACATCGAGCCTACCAATGTACCTAGCTTCTAATCTCCCTGCCAAGGAAAATTTGTCAGTGCTCGGAAGGCTTGTCTTCAAGTTCTAACCTGTGACCACCCTTGAAGCCTCAGTACCATGGACTACCTTGATGACAGGTCAGAAGAGGGAGCCTTGTCAGTCAGAAGTGGTCGTGTTTTCTACCCCATCCTAAGTTCCTTCACCCCTCTGATTAGACTCCAGGTTCGTAAGGACAAGACTGTGCCATCAAGGTTTGTTGAGCAGGAGATGTAGAGAGGGATGCTGTCCGCATTCCAGTAGGACCATAGACCATGGCCTCTCACAGTTCCTCCTGGGACCAGTTTGGTCCTATTGCAACACCACATGGGAAGCCGTCTGGGAGGATGAGCCACTGTCCTTTATGATCTTCTGAGATCTCCTCATAAGGAAAGTCTGCAGCTCTCCTGGAATGGCTTTCCTTCTTCCAGACAGGTCCCCTAGAGAGATTACTAGCTGAATAGTCCACTGTATCAAAGGCAGCTGACAAAATGAGCTGTCTTAATTTACTCTGGGGCCTCTGATGTCATCTACAGGAAAGTGACCTCCAGCAGGGCCATCTCCGAACCAGTTCAGAAGTCTGTAACCTGATGGAAGCTGACTTGGATTCTAATAGATGAGTGTAACACCCACATCTTTCTCCACTTGGAAAGAAAAGCTTGACGGCTTGTTCCCAGTCTGCACAATATTCGATCTCTAGTTAGAATCCGTCATGTTTCATTGCCGACGACATCCACTTTTGCTGTCTTTAAGAAAACTCGAAAGCTGCATGTGATCCACAGATCAGCAGCATTGGAGTCCGTACTTGGATACTCTCACCAATTGAATAAAAAGATGTGTTTTAACCTGCTCTGTGGTGATAAACAGCACCCTCAAGTTTGAGAAGATCTGCTCTAAAGCAGTGGTTCTTAAAATTAGGTCCCTGGACCAACAGCATTAGTTTCACCTGGGAACTTAGCAGAAATGCAGAATCTCAGGCCCTGTACCTCACTCACTCTTGAGGTAAAAACTCTGGGAATGGGGCCAGCCTCTGAAGGGGCTTTGTTTTTTTGTTTTTTGGGTGGGTACGCGGGCCTCTCACTGTTGTGGCCTCTCCGGTTGCGGAGCACAGGCTCCGGACGCGCAGGCTCAGCGGCCATGGCTCACGGGCCCAGCCGCTCCGCGGCATGTGGGATCTTCCGGGGCACGAACCCGCGTCCCCTGCATCGGCAGGCGGACTCTCAACCACTGCGCCACCAGGGAAGCTCGGCTTTGGGTTTTAACAAGACTTCCAGATGATTTTCATGCTTATTAAAGTTGGAGAGCTACTGCTCCACATGGCGTCATGGTTATCGTAGTTTCAATGTCACTAATGAAATTCAGGTTTGCCCGAGTTCATACCTCCCAATTCTTTCAGCACTTCCTTCTAGCAGGTAAAGCTCAGAATCATCTGTGTTTGATCGCCGTTGGCCAGTCAGGAGAGATGCTACCTAATTTCACTAATAATTTTTGTCTTGGATCCATTTTTTTTCACGGAAATCTAAATGATATATGGCAGGCGGAATGATTGGAGGCTGAAGCATTGATTGGCTGTTGATGTTGCTAACAGTTTGCCTGTCTCTCAGTTTGCTGATTCAGAGGTTGGCAATGCATTCCTCTGACCCCCATCCATGATACTATGCTCAGTAATTCCACTGGGTTCATAAATTCATTCTCTCACTGAGCCTTTGTCTAGATAAAAAGTAGGGAAAAGATATGCTGTCAGCGATGTGGCGTTGGGTCAGTCAACCTCTCCAGCCTTCAATTTCCTCAATGAATTACAAAACAGTAAGAATACCCATAAATAGTAACACCTACCTTACTCAATTCACAGTTTGTTGAGAGGGTCAAATGAGAGACCATCTGGGAAGAAACTGGAAAATCTAAGGCATCATACATATAAAACAAACCAGCAGGAGGATTATAATGAAGTGACGATACTTATGCTCTGTGAATGATACACGATGTAACCACCACTGCCCCAGTGGTCCAAGCAGGAACTTAAAATCTAGTTGGGGAATGAAAATATTCAGTGTGTGATCAATACCATTTGGGAGGTGTATGGCTCATTCCCTTATATCCTTCAGGTCTTTGCTCAAATAATGCCTTTTCGGTGATACCTTTTCTGATCAAAATGTTTAATAACACAGCTCATTCCTCCTATACGTTTTTCCTGCTTTACAGTTTTCCTCAAAATATCATTCTCTAATATACCATGTATGTTACTTCATCTTACTTACATGTTTACTATCATTTGCTTTCCACCCCATCCCCACTTCAGTATAAGTTCCGGGAAGGTAGGGCTTTTGTATACTCTTATTCACTCTTTTACTTCAGAGCTTAATGATGCTTAGTAGGCATTCAATACCATACGTGTGGGTCAGACGAATGATTAGCAGTTATTGACTAGATTATGTTATCAGCATCAAACATATATCATTTTTTTTGTCTGTTTCATCAGCGAATCCCATGTCTATGCCTTTATTTTTCAAAAAGCAGCAGAAGGTAAGATATGGAATAGGAGAAATACATGGTAACCCTTACAGATCTGCTGCCTAAAATCCTAGCAACGAGCTCACATTTTGCACGGTAAACCGATTAACAAGTAGAGAGCATAAAAATAAAAGTTCTGAAATGGTGATGGAAGAAGCAGTCGAGAGTCAGAACATCTGAATTCTGTCACTGCCCAATCACTAACGGATATTTTGGTGTAGGGTAAATACACATTAACCTATCTAGGGTTCTGTTTTTATCTGTACCTGTGTACTGTGGATTAGTTTTAAACGTGCCCTACTAAGCTATATTTATATAATTGTCAGTTTAAAAAGTAGAGAAAGTCTTCTTTCTGTCTTACATTGGTGAAAAAAATACCTTATTTACATTTATATGGCATATGACTTACACTTGAGATCATGGGAGTCATAATTAAAGAACATTCATATTTTATAAACTCAAAGGTCAAAAATGTCATATGGCAATGTCTTAGGTACATAGCATTTTATATTTGCTTTTAAAGACCTCATTGCCTTGTATTTATTTCTAACCCAACATATACTATGGTTTTCCTTGTCTAAAATAAAGACATTATTAAATTGACCTAATGTAAACTTTGTTTTTCAAGATCACATTAAGTAGCCTGATAACTTTTATAAGTTTCTAAAATAAGCCATCTATTTCATGCATAGAACAAATTAAATTCCTTTCACATCTGCTTCAGAGAGAAAAGAATCTTTCCACCGTCATATTTAATTTCTTCATATCTTGTGCTCATTAAATTCAGAAGTTAATAGTACATAAATAAAACATGGCTTTTACTTTATAGATTGCATGTAGAGTGCACACATTTAAACGCCTATAGGGAAAATGAGAAAATCCTGGGAAACCAACCATGCAAATCCAGTCTTTTTCTTCCTGCAGCTGAAGATCTGATATCTTCAGCACATTGAAAATGTAATTTAAAAACAAATTATACTCTTAGATGGTCTTTGTGTATTTAAATTAATCTAACTTGATGATCAGTGTTTTCACCCTTATTTTATTTATTTATTTTTTTAATTTGTATCTTCTTTTGTCAGCGGCTTTCACATGACGGGGAGGCTCCCGTAGCTGATGCAGCAAAGCTGTACTGGATGTTTGAAAAAACCATGCAATCAGGAATCCTTGGTGTGGTGCTCACGGTGCTACTTTACGTGCGCCTGTTCATCATTTCATCTTTGATTTTATATTTGTATTGTCTCAGGTAAGATGTTTCAGTGGTTCCATTCCTCAGAGTGTTCAGCCTCCAGTCTTGTTGTTCTATGACTGGGCTGTGAGAAGATCGTTGAAGAAGTTAGAACCACGTCTCCACGTCAAAGGCAGAAAATCTCTTTCTTGTGTGTTTACTGTCATGGAGACCAGCCGGGAAATTATTTCTTTTGGAGAAATTTTTTCTCCATTATAGGGAGAACTAATTTTGCTCTAAATCATTATACTTGTCTCTTCAAACTAAGGACCTACAGGAAACAAGGAGTAATACACAATGATACACAATGACATTCTGGGAGATTTCCTGGAAAGCTTGTCTAAACTTCTCTTTTCCTTCCTCATTCTTCTAACCCACTTTCTCCCCTCTCTCCCCACCCCTGCCAAAATCACCAGTAGGAGAATCCTCCTTCAACTTTGATCCTGAATATCATTGAGTATGGCTTGACAGGTCATTAATTTAACAAGCAAAATATGTGGGTGAAGAAAAACGAGAAAAGTAACAAATATAAGGCAGTATAAAAAGTGCTAGGAAGACTTTTCACTCTGTTGATGGTTTCCTTTGCTGTGCAGAAGCTTTTTATTTGGATACAGTCCCACTTGTCCAATTTTATTTCTGTTGCCTGTGCTTTTTAAAAGTCATTTTTATATCCATGAAATTATTGCCAAAACCAATGTCATGAAGCTTTCCTCCTAAACTTTTTTAAAAGAAATTTTGCAGTTTCAGGTCTTATACTTGTCTTTAATCAATTTTGAGTTGATTTTTGTGGATGGTTTTATATAGGGTTATTTTTTTGCATGTGGATATCCAATTTTCCTAACACCATTTGTTGAATAGACCATCCTTTTCCCATTGTGTACTCTTGGTACCTTGTTAAAGATCAGTTGATGAGCATGCATTTATTTCTGGACTCTCGAGTCTGTTCTATTGCTCTATTGTATGTATTTATGCCAGTACCATACAGTTTTCATTACTGTTGCTTTGTAATATAATCCAGCAATTCCACTTCTGGAGATTTAGTCAAAAAATTAAAATCAGGATCTCAAAGAAATATTAGCACTCCCATTTTTATTGCAGCAATATTCACAATAGCCAAGCTGTAGAGATAACTTAAACGTCCATTAGCAGATGAATGGGGAAAAAGTGTGGTACATACTTACAATGGAATATTGTTCAGCCTTAAAAAAGAAGGGAATCCTGAATTATGTAACAACATGGATGAATCTTGAGGACATTATGCTAAGTGAAATAAGCCAGTCATCAAAGGACAAATACTGCATGATTCCACTTAGATGAGATATCTAAAAAATCAAAGTCACAGAAGCAGAGAGTAGAATAATGGTTGTCAAGGGCTGAGGAAAGGAAGAAATAGGAAGTTGCTATTCAACAGACATAAAGTTTCAGTTATACAATATGATTAAATTCTAGAGATCTGCTATACAATACTGTGCCTATAATTGACAATACTATACTGTGCACTTAAAAAATTATTAAGAGGGTAGATTTCATGCTAAATGTTTTACATAATTAAAAAAAAAAGTGCTAGGAAGAGGTCAACATAGGAGTCTCTGGGAGCATAGAGGAAAGGAACCAATCCAGGTCTGGAGGTACATAGGGACAGTAGCCAAGTGCTCCAGTTGAAATATAACTCTTAAATAAGTTTTGAAGGTTTAATATAATTTAGCTAGAAGAAAAACAAGCATGTTTGCAGGTGAAGGAAAGAGGTATAAGAACATATTGTTATAAGAAAATATATTTGTCAAATCAAAGGTATTTTAGTATGGCTGGAGTATAGGATATAGGGTGAGGGCAGTTGACTGAGTTGAAATTAGAAATATAGTCAAGGACCAGATGAGAAAAGTCTTGAATATTGTGTTCTGGAGCTTGAATTTGTTCTAATGATAAAGTGCAAATATTGAAAGATTTTAAATGTCTTTAACTTTAGGAAGATCACTCCGCTCATAGAAAAGAAGATGAGATTTAATAGTGACCAGGTTGAAAGCAGGAACGTCTAGTTAGAAAGCTATCTTAATAGTTTAGGCAAAGAGTGTCAAAAGCCTTAACTAAAGAGAATGAATGACACAGGAAATGGACAGTCGAGCCATATCTAAGAAATGGTTAAGTGACCCAATATAACTACTGGGCTTATTGGAAGGTGAAGGAAAGGATAACATTTAGTAGAACCTTAAGTTTTGGAGTTGGGCAGATGGGTGGATGACTGTAGCATTCCTAGAGATAGGACACAGAGAGTAAACATTTAGAGGAGATAATGGGTTAAATTTTCCCTCAGATTGACCTTGAGATATCTTTGATATTGACAAGGGAAAATATATCATAAGACGTTAGTATAGATGAGTATAGAGCTCAGAGAAAACAATATAGGCTACAGATTTGGGTGGAGGAAGCCTTGAGTTTTATTGCTTTGTAGGGTAGAGGCTAGATTGCAGTGGGCTGAGTGAAGGACACAGAGTCAAGACTTACCGCCAGTTCTTTTCACCAAACCATGATGCAAATGGAGAGTGGTTGGAAAAAAGTTTTTTAAAAAGAGTGGCTTTTAATATGGGTGTGGTTTGAATATATTAATATGCCTATATGATAATTCTAAAAGAAGGAGAAATATGGAGGATGTCTAAGCAAGGGAGGATGATTGATTGAGCAAGGTCTCTGAGGACCCGAGGTTGAGTACATGTGATGACAAACCTTGGATTTAGGGAAAAAAGTCTTATCTCTTGATGTGATAGGTAAAGAGATAAGGACAATTGCAAATGCAAGCACATTTGATAGCCATTATTATTTTCGATGAAATGGGAGGTGAATTCACTCCTTAACTTTTCCTTCAGTAGACTGATCATTCTCTGATGGGGCCCTTTGGTCACTAACATAGGGGTAGTAAAGTTGCCTAATTGTCAGGGGAATCCACGTTGTTCAGGCACAGTTTTGGTTTATATTTGGACATGTCAGAAGCACTGCATGTCATCTTTCCTGAGCACTTACGTTCCTGGGGAAGGGAAGAAAGTCTTCCGTGATCATTCAGTTTTCATTTGATCACTAACTTGTCGTGTAGCCTTAGGCAATGATGTTCACTTGCTGGATTTTAGGCATTTTCTTGTGTAACACGTATGTGTAGATCTTACAAGAGGCTGTACATGAAGTGTAACTCTACTACTTAATATGACTAGAGTTTCCTAGAGGAGTTAAAGAAATAAAATAGTGTATCATGTTGTTTAGACTTTTGTAGGATTAAAAAAATGATCGGGTCATGGTAGGTCTCCTTCATTCCCATATCACTGTATCTCTTCTCACTTAAAATAAGATAAATGTTTACAACATGCTTTGCTTGCTCCAAAGTCTACATTTTTATTATCAAGAGTACTTGTAAAGTATAAAAAAATGCAAGCACAGAATTTATGCACCAAATAACTGGGATTTAATCTTTTGCTACCTAAACAAATAGTTGTTTGCTTTAAAATAAAACAGAAAGATTACCCCATGGGGAAGGGTTGATAGGAGGAGTGGGAAGATCTGTAATGGATGAAGAAATGATTAAGGGAAGAGGAAGCGTCCAGACATCATAGAGAATGAAACTAAAACAAAATTCAGGAGGAATAAACAAGTTTTGTTCACTTTTTCCCCCCAGCCCCTCACTGTCTTTGTGCTTAACCTGTCTTGTCAGAACTAGGCATGCTCAGTTACCGTAAGCAGGTTTTGTTTGTGTTTTAGAAATAGATGCTTTTAAGAGTCCTTTGGATGATGATAAATTTACAGTTGTATCCAACAGGGAAAACACCTGTATTTTCCATACGAATAAATAAAGTCACTCCAACATGTCTGCTGAATAATTCTCTCTTTACCGATATTTCTAAACTATCTTTTTCTGAGATGGTAGAGAGCAGGGCAGCCCAACTCTTCTATGAAGCAAGCACTGTCACCATCAGAGGCATCTGGTCAATGAAATGGGGTTTTGCTCTGACATTAAAGTAGGCAAAGAGACACAGAAATCATAAGAACTCATCTCAGTGAAAAATCCCAATATGGATCTGTGCATGTTGACTGACTTAGGTTAGCATTCCTAATCCAGATGTTAAAGCAACACTCCTAACTTCCGGGCTTTTGAATCAGTGCTGTCAAAATGTGATAACACTGCTGGCATAAAAGAAGTATAAAGAAGATCAAGGCTGTGGTGCAGGATGTTAATAGAGCATTTTGTGTAGCTCTGGGCACCAGAAGCTCCACATTATGGGGACTGGCTGTGTAAGCTCCAGATTGGACCCTATTGAATTTGGCTGATTGGATCTCATTTCTGAATAATTTCTTGCTGAAGTGTTTCTACTAGAAAAATTTTCACTTTCCATAGCTCTAGGAGAAGAATTGACCAGGATGCTGGTTCTTTGCCTCTGTGCAAGGAGGTTCTTGAGCTGGGTGTAATTACTTTCACTGGATTTTGTAGCTGTAAAAAAATCATTGATCTTTTCAATGGTTTTCCTTATTATAGTAAGGATATGTTATTTAGTAAAAAAAATGGAAACTACTGAAAAGAATCAAAAAATAAATTAAAAGCATCAATAATCTCACCATCGAAACAAAGCATTGTTAATCTTTTGATAAATTTATTTCAGTCTTTTCCTGTGTATATTTATTTTTACAAAGTTGAAACTGTACTGTAAGTATAACTTTATATGTTGATTTTTATGTTTGTTTTTGTTTTTTTAAATTGAAGTATAGTTAATTTATAATGTGTTAGTTTCAAGTGTATAGCAAGTGATTCAGTATACATATATATATATTTTTTCAGATTATTTTCCATTATAGGTTATTAAAAGATATTGAGTCGAGTTCCTTGTGCTATACAGTAGGTCCTTGTTGTTCATCTATTTTATGTATAGTAGTGTGTATATGTTATCCCAAATTCCTAATTTATCCCCCCCACCTCCCGCTATCCTCTTTGGTAATCATAAGTTTGTTTTCTATGTCTGTGAATCTATTTCTGTTTTGTAAATAAGTTCATCTGTATCATTTTTAGATTCCACACATAAGTGATATCATATGATATTTTCTTTCTCTGACACATGTTGATTTCAAACTTAATGTTATATGATATTTTCATGTTATTTCTTGAACATACAATGCCTATACAATATTTTATACCATATAAGCAGTATAAAATATTTAAATATTGCTTTATTCCTGGACAATAGATTATTTTCATTTTTGTGCATCTTATAAATAATTCTGATGAACATCTTAAGCCTCAGGGTCTTGTCCCCATTTTTAATCATTCTTTGAATAGAGTCCTAGAGACCCAGAAATTCTGGTTCAGAGAGTTTGATGTTTCCAAGACATTTGATAACTATTGTGAAATTATTTTCTAGAGAAGTTGTATAGAGTTATGCTTCCACAGCCGTGCATGAGGAAACTTAGCAAGTCGTGTTCACATCATGTGTGAACCTTTTATAATCTCATGGAAGAAATGAAATCTCATCCTTTTCTAACTGTGCATGCATCTTCTAGTCACTAAATATTCTCAATATGCTTATCACACATTTATATTTTTCTCTTGTGTGAATTGCCTTTTAAGTGTCCTTTTGCCTTTCTTTCTATAGAGTATTTAAATGTTTTTCTTACTGAGTTATATGAGTTTAATATATAATAACAGTATTAATGCTTGTGGATATGTTCTCCATTTGAAAATTATCTTTTAAATTAATTTTTTATTTTGAAAAAATAGATATTTATAATTCATATACGGTAAAGTCTTTGATCATTTTTATGACTTTAAATATCTCTTAATCAAAATAATCTTTCCTCATTCAGAAATTTTACAATTATTTGCTTCTATTTTTATTAAGTTGGACATTTTTTCATTAAATTCCTTATCATAAGCTATGTAGAATTCATTTGATGTGGATAGTGTCAGGATCTAAATGAGACATCCTTTTATTTTTTATTTTTCTGGTCTGTTCCTTAAGTTTGTATTATCTTTAGATAGTAACTGTTTTGCCATTTTATCTTACTGGTTTTTCTTTTAAGTAATTTTAATTCATCAGATTATGTTCTGGATGTGATAGAGCTCTTCTTTTCCAGAGTTTTTTTTTTTTTTAATTTTTCTTTTTACCAAACTTTTATAGATGGTCATCTACAGGCATTGGCATAAGGGAGAGACTCTAATGACCACCTATACCTCCCAGACTGTTTACTGCATATTTAGCTTTGCAGCGTTCTTCATAACTCTTCCAAGTAAAGCTTCTGTTGATTTTATATGGATACTTTAAATTCTTTATCTGAATAGTCCAAAAGATCTATAGGCTGCACACATATTTTTTGTAATATGCAGATAATGAGAAACCACAATTTAATGACAGATTTGTTAAAGCTTTTATATTCCTGGAAGCAAGTACACAAATCTGAAAGACTGATACTCGAGTTAATTAGTATTTGGGGTGCTGATGTCTTCTTGATCATTGTCTTAATAGTTCTGAATAGCCTTATAAGTTTTAGCTACTGTCATTTATTACTTAGGAAAGTTAATTTAGATTAAAATAACTTTAAAGACAGATTTTGATGAGAATATTATGAGCGTATTCATTGTCTAGGGAATATGTATAAGACAATCAAAGATTTTCCACTTCGGAATCAATCTTCTTTACAATTTTCCTTACTAAAGGCAAAATATTATTTACCATGTAAAGGAAAAACTTCTAAATATTGCTAAATAATTTTCATCCCTCTTAAATTGTCACTGAGTTATGGGCACTCTATGCCCTGAGAGGCAGAAATGAACTATGCACACTTTGACGTGCTTGTATAGGAATAGACCTCTTTAAAAGATTCGGATGCTACATTGTGTCAGTTCCAGTAAACTGAAAGATTGTAACCAAAATGGCTCATTGCTTTGGGTCCAGATCAATTCACTGATCACCCATTTGCCAAAAGCCCATCAGTATCCTCCCCCTGTTCCTCATAACCAAGCTCTCTGATGTGGGCGGTTGACTTCATGCTATATCCTGACTCCCCTTCCATCTTTTCTTCTGAAAATAGAGGGGTCTATTTCTACTCCAACTATCCCCATCTATAGCTGCAAGAAGCTGGGTCAGAGATAAACAGAACATTCCTTGACATGATATTCTCTTATAAGAATAAAATAAAAGCTGGTCAATTAAGTCTAAATTGTTAATCAGTCATTTGGTGAACTGGGTTTTGGTAAATTAGCCTGCTTCTGTAACTCTAGGATAAAAGAAACTAATCTACTGGATCTCCTTTTATTTATTTATTTATTTATTTATTTAAATCCAGAGCTTGTGGGAAAGTGGGTATGTGAGTTCTGACCAATAGCAAGTAGGTGTTAAGACAGTATATGTACCTGAATGAGGTGACAATGTGTGGATTATCTTGTTGGCACAGTCCAAATTCATGGTTTGGGCTTGTTTTAGGTCATGGGGACATGAAGTTTCCTTTTTCACTTCCATGTAAGTACTTGCACCCGATAGCATAATGTATACAAGCCAATGTTATTCTCCACTTCTCTGCCTTAGCATTATGTATAATCTCTAAAAATCTTCCTGAAGCATTTTCACTATACTTAACACTAAAACACTTGAACAAACAAATAAACAAAAAGAGCAACAATTTTGGTTTGCTGCCACAAGCCAATGAGGATTACATGTACATAAAATGGTATGTTAAACTCTGAACCATGTATTTTAAATGTTACATCAGTAGTCAACTAAAAATGAAAAAGAACTATAGAGGCAAAATAACTAGAAACTCTGGACTGAGGACTGAAGGCAAGATTGTTAACTCTAGAATTCACCAGTCTCCTCTCTGGACCCAGAAAAGTGTCTGGAATACAACGGACACACAACTAATATGTGTTCGATTAAAAACATGAACAAATAAATGAATACAATATCTACGTGATGAAGATACACCTTCTCTTTCAGATAAAATGGGGCTCACAGGCTGTATGTTCAAATGATACTAGCTCCCAAGTGTTTTTTATTTTGAACTCATCCAGAGTATAATGAAGACGTGTGAAAAGGGACACACATGGCTCTCATGTGTGTTAGTTTGATTTATCCAAGTGATCAGGATAGGGTTTTAGTTTGAATTCCTTGGCAACAGCCAATTTTTAAAAAAATACAGCGCAGTGTGGAAGGAGAAATTTTAAAGGGTCATGGTGATGCACATAGCAGGGGAAATGCAAAACATTTGGGCACTGTATGTAAGAAATCCAAAGGACCTTGGGAAGTGCTGACCACATCAGAGGTGCAGAATGATCTCTAGCTCCCTTCTCGCCAATAGTCAATTCCACTATCCCAAAATCCCTACACCCCACCTCCCTATCTAAATAGTCTTTTCTCTTTAATGATCTGGTAAGTAGGCTAATATGTGGCATATGCTTAGATGCTCAAAACAGCAGATGGGTTTCTGGTGATCTTGGACACGATTGTGATGGAGCTATCATCCTGCAGCAGCACAAATGATAGAAGGTGTCTCAGCCTTAGTGCTTGAGCAATACCTTTGCTATCGATGTTGATCATGAGACCAGGACCTATTATCAGCCCTGTGCTTTCTTAGTGGCTAAGACCTCACAGATTAGTTTGATTTGAAAAAACACTGCCATAAGTTCTTCTGGTTCACTTACTCTTTCTAGTTTGGGTTTCCCTAGTAAACCTGATGCATCTACATAACCTAATTCCCTCAATGCAATATAAGACAGTATGAACTCGTAGAGCTGACCCTTGTGGTCATGAGAAAGAATAGAATCCTAACCCTAACAAATATATTATTGGCTCTCATAATAATTTCAGAATCTCCAAGCATAGGTTCAAAAAACTTCCATCACATGCCATACAGATCAGCAAAATGGAGATTACAAATAAAAGTTTTAATGTTTTCCTTTCAGTTACTGAATAGTAATTTTTGTCATGTCCTGAGCACTTACTGTATATGCCAACCCTGGTTTGAATACAGTATATAGATTACCTCACTTAAACCTCAGACTGAGTCTGTGATTCAGGACCAGTTACTGTCATCTCCTTTCATATGAAGAAACCAAGCCTTCGTGACTTTAAGTAATTTGCGTAAGGTCGCAACTCCTATCTTTACGCAGTCTTTGCAACTCCCCAAACTGCAATATTACTTCTACGTCATATTTCTTAATTTTTTTAACAATAAGATTACTTAAAATTCACATCTGTGGTTAATTTTTGCCTAATGGATGGCTGTGATGTAGTGGTTCAATATCTGGCTTGAATCTTGGCTCTGTTACTTACCAGCTGTGTGTCCTCTGGCAATAGTTTAACCTCTCTGACTCTCTTTCGTTTATCTTTAAAATGTGAGTAGTAGAATCAAACTTAAACCTTGATCTTCTCCTTTGGAACAAGTTAATTGATTTAAATTGTATATTTCTAACAGATTTGTAATTTAGGCAGCTAAGTTTAGTTCTAAAATTTAGCTCTTTCAAGATACATATGAATTTAATTAAGCAATTTAGAACTTTCTATTAACTTTGACAACTCCACATATATATGTCAGTGGGACTTCCAGATTGACATTCTGAAAAGAAACTCATTGTCTTCTGCTCCAGATCACCTCTTCACGTAGGGTTCCCTTTCTCAGTGAATGCTGAGATCACCTATCCAGTTCTGAAGAAAGAAGGAAGGAAGGAAAGGAAGGAAAAGAAGGAAGGAAGGAAAGAAGGAAGGAAGGAAGGAAGGAAAGAAGGAAGGAAGGAAGGGGTTTCCTATATCAGTAAATGCAAGATCACCCATCCAGTTCTGGAAAAAAGAAACAAACAAACAAATGTGGGAGGTGTCCTCAAACACTTTCTCTCTCTCACCCTCCATACAAACCTTCTCCAGGTTCTGGTGGTTCCTTAGCTCTTGAACTAGTTCATCTCATTCCATCCATAGGGTCCTTTCCCTGTCCAGTATATGCCCCAGTCTCTCCCATGACTTACTGTAACAGCAGCCTTCAACTAGTCTTCTTATATTCCCTCTTGCCCCTTTTAATCTCTTCTCACTGTCACCAGAATCATTTTTAATTAAAAAAACTCTCTTCTTGCTTTAATGGCTCCTATTACTCTTACAAATATGAGGTCTCTTGATTGGGGCCATGCCTTCCCCACATTGTACAACCTTAATACTCTGTGACCGCCCCATCACTCTGTGAGTCATGAGGGCTCCTTTCCACGTCCTTCCAGGAATCTTCCCCTATCCCCTCCCCTACTGGTTGCACTTACCAAGTACTTGGCACTTGATAGGCACATGTGAATATTTTCTGACCAAGTAAATACATGAATGAGGAGTGAATTAGGAGGATGATTGTCCCCTTACAAACGTGAGACTCTACACATACATTGAAGGATATACACTTCATAACTAGAGCCCTGTGACAGGACTGTCTCTGGAAATGGTGGTGGAGGGATGCGGGTGGTTCTTCACTATTTCCCATTGCGTGCACATTTTTATTTTCTGAGTTTCTTTTTCCTTTTACTAAAATTGCTTTTCCTTCTTTATTTTCTTTCTCTTCTTTATGGCTTCCTTGTATTTCCCTTTTTCTCCATTTAGTACAAGTTCATACCAAAGCCATTTGGATTTTAATTACTGTTAAACAGAATGGTGACTGCTCAAGTATTTCTAGAAAGCCAACCAAAGCTTTCTCCATACATATAAGCACTTCAGTGTCATACCTCATCTAAAGTGTTCAACAGTTCTACTAAAGAATATTTGTATTTTAGAAAAAAATTTTAAATATTTAAAACAAATGAATGAATGAATTTTAGCAGGCATATGCTTGTCACTGTATAAGAAGCTCGACTGTTTACATGCTGTCTATTCAGAGCTGTACCTGCCACAGTCTAATGTATTTACACCAGCAGGTAAGTAGTTTTCAAACTTAAATCATAAGCACATTGACTACAATATGTATAGAGCCATACTGCTGAAATCTTTTGTAACTTTTGGAGTTAGAAATAAGCAATCATATTTGATTCTTCTTCATTTTTATATATTTTTTGAATTTAGAGCTATTTTAAGTCATAGCTTCCATCCTTTTCATGATCCTTAAAATACTATATTAGCTAAATGTTCACACTTGTCCTTTTTAGCTTGAAAAGAAATGTCACATGCTAGGTTTCTGTAAATGACCCACATTCAGATGTGAACCAAACATAATAGCTTCTGCCATTCATCAAGCACTGAATTGCTTCAAATGTAGGACACAGGGCAGAGGACTTTGTAAATTACTTTGTTTCATTGTCCATCACCAGAACCTGTGGCATAATATGTGACCTATTTCTATAAACAATAATGCCTAAGGCTTTATGAACAGGTGGAATGTAGTCTCTCTTTTAATTACATTTTGAAGAAATTTAAAAATGTAAAATTTTTAGACATATTGAATAGTTGTATTGTTAAAAGAAATTAAATTTTTCAACCATCACCATGTAATAATGTGTATTTCAGTAGAATATCATAAAATTTTAGCTTTTTATTAAAAACAAACCTACACAGGTTGCAAAAGTAGTGCAATGACCTTGTGTATTCTCCTTTTAGATTTACTAATCAATAGAATTCTTTCCATGTTTGCTTTTCTCCTTTTCTCTCTTTCATCCAATATGATCCAATATCTTCAGTTTTATTCAATTCAATTTGATATTTATACACACATACCCAAAATGGCAAAAACATGAAAATACATATGTGTATTTGTGTTATTATTAACCTATTTGAAAATAACAAACTTTCATAACTAAATATGATCATGGAAAGTTGAAATTTAACATTTTATTGAACAATTCTAATACTGTAAATACACAGAGAAAATAGTCTGCTGCTCTTTGTCATCAATGTCTACCAATGCCTGATTTATTTATGAAATTGGAACTGTTTTTACATTTTTTATCTTAATAGAAATTATTCTAACATTTAGCTGGAATCATTAACTTTCTCAAGAGAACCAAAAAAGTGAATATTTAACAGATGTTCACCAAATTTGATCAGTATGGCCTGCATAAATATCCAAAAGGATAAAACAATTCACTTTCAGATAAATGTTATATTGCTTGACTGATTATATTATCAAATGAATTACAGAATTATCAACGTTCAATTTATTTCTAAATTTTGCATATATGACTATGACCATAGACTATTTTCTCCTTGTTTGTGTAAGCTGGCTCTATAGAGCTGAGAAATATGCTAAAAACTAATAGAGGTTGGTAAGTTGACTCATTCACAACCCAACCCATAGTGAAGCTTTTCACTGGGAAATGCCACTCAAAATGGCCAAAAAAAAAAAAAAAAATTAAAAATCAAAATCAAACATAATTGACCTTCATACAGCTTTCCATATTCCAATGTGCCATTTTGTTCTCTGTTAAAGCATTTGTTTACCGTCCTGTAGATCCTGGCTTGGATGTTTGTATAATTATTCTTTCACACAGAATGAAGGAGATGTAAAGAGGAGACAGACATTTCCTGGGCAAAAAGGAGCAGAAGCTAGCAGAAACAAGACTGTGATTCCTAATTAATTCAAAGTTAATTGCATTGTTGATAATCCTGCACTTAAAATCTTCATATAGAAAATGTTTATGGCCGCAAATTGACTACATTAAATCTTACCACCATTAAAAGAAAAAGATGAATGTTACATTAAACAAGTTTAAGAGAATGGTAAAGCCTAGTTCTTGTTTAACAAGACAACTAGCAAATCATTCAAATTGCTGACCTAGACTCTCCAAACGTAGTAAGAATAGTAGTTGCATTTCAAGGTGGCACCAAGCCATATGGACCATCAGAGACGCCAGATGGCAGTTTTGCGTTTTCAGTTGTTTCTCAGTATCCATGGAGGATTGGTTCTGGGTGTCCAGCAGATAAGATGCTCAAGTCCTGTAGTCAGCCTTCCAAATCCTGGGGTTCCACCTCCTAGGATTCAATGAACTGTAGAACTGCGGATTGTGTATTAAGTTTGTGATACATGATTGGCTGAACCTGTGGATGTGAAACCCAGACATAGGAAGGGTGACTGTATTTATTGAAAAATATCCATGTGTAAGTGGATCTGAACAATTCAAATCCATGTTGTTCAAGGGTCACCTGTACTTAGAATCATCTGTAGATTATTTATAATGCCTAATACAATGTAAATGCTATGTAAATAGTTACCTGTGTACAGCAAATTCAAGTTTTGCTTTTAGGAACTTTATGGAATTCTTTTTCAAGCCCTGATTTGTTGAATCTGTAGGTATAGAACCTGCAGATACAGAAGGATGACTGCATTTCCACTATGTGATGAATGAAAAATAGTTGGGGGGAAAAAAGACACATGCATCTTAGTTGGCAAGAAGAGTCAAAAAAATCTATTTTACTATTTTGGAAAGGATCTAGTTAAATGAAGATATGTGTTGTGTCCTTTATTTTCACTGAAGAGTCAGATGATGGAATAAAATGAACTTTGGAGTTAACTCTGAGTTTAAATTCTCTCTCTGTTACTTATAAAGAGTAAGACTAACTTTTGATTTTAACATGTAAATATGTAAATGACAGGATTAAGGTAAAGCTAGGTAACACAGTGAATGTGAAATGAACTACCATTATAATAGGAAAGCAATACATTTAAATTTTATTATCTAGCCCATTTAAAGCAAAATGTAATTATCCTGATCATTGAAAGAAAATACTTAAAATTCTCCACACCGTGTAGAAAGACATTTCCATGTGATCCTTAATTATCTTGATAGTCCAATTTACATTTTGGGCATCTTGTAAAAACTTACTTCTCAAATGGGTAGTTTATTGACACTGTGATGCATTAGGGTTCTTGATCTGGTCTACAGACTGTTAGTGGCACAATTCTATCTTTTTTAAACTGGTTCCAGGCAAACATGGTCAGCCAAGTGTCCACTAAGTCACAGGATAAATATGATATTTCCCCAGAGTTTTAATTTTACTTAAACTTTTACAAAAAACAAGCATTATATTAAAACAAATATACTGATAGATTAGGGATAAAATACACATTTTCTCTTCTCTGAACTTAGAGGTAATTTATGGGAAAGTTTTATAAGCATTGGCTTAATTAATGTTTATAATACTCATCTAAATGTTACTAATGAAGTATTAATATTTTTTAGTAAGATACTTTGCTGTCACTTTATCAATATCACAAGAAAAGCAGTGCTTTTCTAAATGAATATTTGGAGATGTTTTGAAAAATGGGAAAAGATTAAATGAGTCGTTCATCAGGTTAGATGCTTCACCAGATTTGTCCATTTATTACTCACGTTGTAAAGCAACCAACCAAACAAAACCTCTGTGCTGACTGAGCTTGTGGCATGACACTAAAACCAACTTGCTGAGGAAATATAAATCCAAACTCAAATTTCCTTTGACAAATCCCTTTCATATGAACTAATTTGGACACTCATATACAAACTAATGGCTAAATATTTCTCATTTTTCTACAGTCTATAACTTAGAATCAGACATAGTAGGCTTCTAGGAGATAGCTGTAAAAATCCCAAATTGTTGTTGTTGGATTATGATATCTAGCAGAGAAAATCATTAAATCATTTCTGGAATCTTAGTCAAATAATTTCTGAAAAAGAAAGGGGACTAGTGAATTAAATACATAGAAATTTATAAAAGAGACAAAGTGTTTAATAACATTTTTGGAAAAAAGCAAACAGTATTTGTGAAAAAAACCAAATAACAAATGATTTTGCTTTTAGATTGCACAATGATTCCTGGATATTAGACGCATTTCAGCGCATCCACAGTGAAGAAACCAAGTTTTTTATACCATATGATTTGGAGATTTCCAATCAGGAACTAAGCTATATAGTAAAAAGATCTGAGCAATGGAGAGGACTCAATGGTGAGAGAAGGAAGGTGAGTTGGTTTGAAGTAGATTTGTGTTTTGACTGCATGAAAGAAGCTCATTCCGTTAGCATATCAGTCAGCTGTTAAATTTTCTCACATTGTTTTTGAAGCCATTTACTATTGTATTTGATTGCCACCACTGTACAAATCTTGCCACTCAATTGTATGTTTATTTTTTTATTAGTCGAGATGAGGAGACATGACCAGATGGTACTTATAGTTCAGCACTCTTATTTTCTTATAAAAATATTTATTGATACCTGCCATATACATATATATGTATATATATGTATGTGTTTATATATATATATATATATATATATGTGGCAAAATACACAATGATTATGAAGAACATAATGAGTTTCCACACATGACAAGATTTTCAGCTTTAAAGTGACTTTGAGTGAACAGGAGGGAAGGGATATTACTTCTGCCTTTCTCCTTTGATGCTTTTGTTAGTCAGTCCCCTAGACCAATTTCCCTCTTTCAGGAGAAATCTCCTTTGCCTTTTTCATTGGCTTCACCAGCCTCTTATGTGTTAGCATCTCCCAGGGTTCTGTACTTGGTTTATTCCTTGTCTGACTCTCCACAGTTCTTTGATAAACCTCCTTTCAACCTGTGTCTTCCATCTGGCTGAAGATGATCAAATACGTGTCTCCAGAATACACCTCCTTTCTGAGTCCCCCCAAAATACAATCCAGCAGCCTACTTGATATCTCCAGATGAATGTCCCAAATTTACCTAAAACCTAGTATGGTCCAAACAAAATCGACTTAGTTAATTAATTAATGCATACATTTTACCTGTGCCATTTACACTTCCATAATCTCTGTACTTGGCATTTTCATGTACTCTGAATCACAAAGATCTAAAACTCAAGAGTTTTTCTAGACTTTTCTTTGTCTCCCTTAATATCTCCTCTTCTCTATTCCATTTGCTACTACCTATGTCTAGGACCTCAATACCCACCTTCTGAATGACAGCCATACTTTGCCAATGGCTTTCTCTGCCTTCAGTCTCATGCTACAGTTGCCACATTGTTGCAACATGTTGTCCATGAATTCATTCTCCTCTCTTGTCAAAATAGTATTTCTAAAATGCAAGTCTGACCCTGCAGTCCCCTGTCATAAAACCTTCAATAACTTCATACTATTGTGTGTTTGCCATCTGATCTGATTCTTTTCTACCTCTCCAGTAACATCTCCTGTGTGCTCATCTCTCCCATCCTTTCTCAACATTCCTCTTACCAATTGCTTCTTAGCAAAATATGAGGCGGCCATATAAAATATGGATAATTTGCTAAATATGTCATACTGTTTCACATTATGGTACATTTCTCTCTGTTTGGAAGGATAGCCTCCCAACTCCTCATGTACCACCGAGCAAACAAACTGTTCTCCAGGGCTCAGTTTGAGTGTTTTCTCGGTGGAGCTGCCAGAGAGAACCATCTCCTTTTTGCTAAAACTGCCTGTTTTACTTGACCTTTCCAGCATCTAACACACAACCTAGGGATTAACTCCCCGTGTGCCCCTCTTCCTCTTTAGACGAAGATCTTCTTGTGCAATAAACCAATAGTTTCTCCATCTTTGTGTCCTCAATCCCTAACAGGGTCTGCAGAATATAGTACATTTTTATTGTCTATTTTTTCAATACATATAAGAATGTGTGCATGAACCATTGAATTATTAAACATATTTAGTCTGCCCATATAATAGACATAAAATCTACCTCATCCTGTTCTCTACTTGATAGAAACCTAAACATTAGCTTTAAAAAAAATTCCACATGGGTTTACTAACAATATACTCAACATGTCTTGAATTCTGTTAATTTAAGAATTAGTTTAAAATTACAGCAGACATTTTCAAGACCACTGTCCTTGACTTGAAGTAAAACAGTTTTTACTTTACCTTATGTTCATTTTGGTTTCTTCTTCAAAAATCCTTGACTAACAGCATACTTTTTAAAA
Source organism: Lipotes vexillifer (assembly GCF_000442215.2). Lineage (NCBI taxonomy): Eukaryota > Metazoa > Chordata > Mammalia > Artiodactyla > Lipotidae > Lipotes > Lipotes vexillifer. The sequence continues at coordinate 3,917,497 of NW_006793488.1, read as the reverse complement.
GGCCAAAGTGGTTGAAATGATCCTAAAAATCAAGCAAACAGCACTTTCTCTCTAGGATAATTTCAAAGTGCCTGTTCATTTTATTTTGTCATTAAGTTTCACAACATGGAAGTTTAGAAATTTGGAAGGTAACCAAAGTTAATTACCAAAATTATTTGAGTTGAACAAGAGAATACAGAGAAAAATAGAGAATAATTTTTCTTTTAGCTAGAGAAGACAGAGAATGAGAGATGGGGGAGAATGGGAAGAACAGGAGGAAAGAGAGGAGAGGGAGGGAGGGAGAAATCAACTCGTGCTTAAGTGCTAGAAGGAAAATTAAAGGAGATTGTGAAATTCCTTAATTCTTTAAAATTAATATTTATTCTCTTCTTTGTAAAATGGCTTAGCTGACACGTGATGGACAAGAGTAGAACTCAGGAAGAGAGTGTCACTTGAGTTTCTAGTCCATCATGCTGACTGTGTGTCCACATTCAAATGGATCAGAGAAAAGACAATTTGATTAAATGTAACCAAAGTAAGTGATTTAATCAGAGGCATTTTTGTCTTAAGTAAAATATTTTGGCTTAGATTCTGTTGAGCCATTACCAGAAGTTAATACATCTGGATGAATTGCTGCTGTTCCTTTCACAGCACAGACTCAGCATCCATTAGTGATGAGACTCATAGAGATGTGTATGCAAATCATTTGAAAATCTGTAGAACACCTGTTGTTTCTTGCTGTTGGGGTGATGTTTGTTAAGCACACAGAAACATTCTGAAAGTTAAATGATAGACATATGTATTTTATTTGTTTGTCACATCTCTTCATGACCTGGTGTTTATACTATGAAGCCTTTCTCTTCCTTATGATTAATTTTTGTATGTTATTCTTCTTAACTTGTTTTATGATTGCTTGTCTAGTTTATTTCAGTAGGGAAGCAAGGTAGCACTGTTGAATAATGGATGTACTGATTTCAAGATATTATACCAGTTTAATTGAGAGCAATCATCTGTAATCTAAAATGCTAAATTAAGAGTGGAGTGGACATTTTAATATAAAAGTATTTCAAGTAAGTAGAGTCTAGAATTCTTGTGCTTTAAAATTTTGATCTAGATCTTTGTCATAGTGCTAGCTATTAAGCACGTGCTTCTCATTTTTATGCTCTGGATTAAAAATTGCCACATAAATGGACACTTTATAATATGCTTAATTTCATTTTATTAAATTGATAAATGCAAAAGCACAGAATAGAGTATGATGAGAATTTAGGATTATTGCATTTTGTAATTTTTATATTGTTCATACATACAATTTATCATTTGTGCAAAGACAGCCAGATGATAATTCCAAAGTATTTTAGCCATGCTTTTGAGAAGGAAAAGGTCACTTTCAGTAGTCAGAAAAGACATCATTCTATTAAACTAATTTGCCTACATGCAAATTTTGTCATTTTTACCTCATTAACTATTTATTGTGGAGTAAAAAAATATATATTCATGAAGGGGCAGCTCACAGCCTGATGGAGCTGGAACTAATATTTTGCGACTCTAATGATTTTTTGCATCCTTAATTAGATAGCATAAGGTTGATATGATTAGGTCAGGATGTAGTGTTTTTCATTAAAATACATTTTAGAAGCTGTATTCATAATCTGCCCTTGCAATTAAATAATGAGCCTATGAATTTAATATCATCGACCCAATTATTATCCCATGCAAACGTATACCTTTAATAAATTTGTGCTGTAGGACCTTCATTAGCAACAGAAGAAATGATATTTCTAGGTGCACAGATTGAATGGATATGCTTCAACTTATATAATGGTTTTAACCGTATCGGGAAGCAAAGCTTCAGTACTTAGGCACTTAATTCCAAAACGTGCCTTACTATTTGTTGAAGACGAATTTACATTGTAATTATTTTCTTAAAGAAACTATCACTTTAGAATGGGCTATCGAAGCTCATAGAAGTAGCAGGATGCTAGGCAGAGTTGGAGAGTTAGGACAGTTGTGCATCATGGGACAATGGAGTGTAAATTTAGAGATCCGATCAAGCAGTGTAACTGGAAAGCACAACAGCTAAAAGTCTATTTCTCAAGTGTCTGTATTATCTGAGAACTACCATATGCAACTAATGAAGATGAATATTTTTGTTGTATGTTAGAATAGTTTTTATTAAGGGATGGCTGTACAGTGGAAATATGTAAGATACTCTGAGAAGGAGCTGCCCACCTCTTATCATGAATGTGTACATACAGGGAATCACACACATATAGAAACACACCCTGTTCTCTTATCCTTGCTATTTATCCACTACTTTTGTGTACTTGGGTAGGGACCACAACAATTGAGTTCTTTAGTTCCTTCTTGATGAAATTCTATTATGAAGGTTCTATACAATTTATAATTTTTAATAAAAGGAGATGATTAAGAAAACCTGAACCTACATTTACCGATGAATTACTAAGGAGGTAAAACTAACCATTGTTATTGACACAGAAAATTGCGGGCATTGCGTCGTGGTATGACTGCCGCGTTTTCCTGGAAGTATTACTCATCTCTACTTGGGGAATACACCCAGGGAGTGCGGTGAAAGCTTTGACGTGGGTCATAAATTGCAAGGTGGCAGCAAACAGAAAAAGTGGAAGCATGTTGATGGGGGCTTGAGGTGGAGACACTTGATAGATTTTTCCATGCAAAAGTCTGTATTCAGAATCTGTCTTTGCAATTAAATAATGAGCCTATGAACTGAATATTATCGACCCAATTATCATCTCTAAGAAAAAGGAGACAGTGAGTCGAGGTATAGTGATAGGAAATACCAAGAGAGTCTGAAAACTGAAAGCAATTTGTTTTGGCTGGAACAAAGGATGGAAGGAAGGAGAGAGATCAGCCTAGAGAGGTAGACTGGAAACTAGGAAAGTGCACACTAGTCAGGACTACATATTTATCACAGGCAGTGGGAAGCCATGGAAAGTTTTAATAAAAAGAAGTAACTCATTCAGTTAAGACTTTGAGTTGCCTTTGCATTGAGTTTTATAAATTGCTTATTTTAAAGCTGTAACTAATACTTTTGCTTCTTGGAAAGTAAATAGCTTAATGCACTCAGTCTAATACATGCTTCAGTTTTCCATCATTAAGAGTTGTTTATTCATGAAAGGTCCAAATGATCCATGGCATTCTCTAACTATGCAATCAAATCCCACAGTCACTTATGGATTGCGTTTATGTGTCATCACATGTTCATCATCCTGTCCTGCAGCCGAGGGACAGGTCCAAGGCTTTGAGCATTTTACAAGCTTGGTGGGGACTTGAAAGTAGGTGAGGATAAACAACATGTCAGAGTGGTGACTACTAAACAAAGAAGACTTGAATCTTATTGGTTCAAAGTGCAAACAGGCTGCTCTGAGTCTAAGAGGTAGGAAGCAGGGTCTAACTCAACTAGAGCTGAAGAGCATCATCAGTTCTGATAGCAGGAGAACAAATGGTGGGCCCTGAAACCATCTACATGTAACACTTGCGGTCCCTGACTGTGATCCCAGTGGACTTTTACACTTACAGCCTTCACCCGTGGAGTTCCCCCCTTTTCCAACCGTCTGAAAGGCACTGAATTGTGTCCACTAGTAAGAAATAAGAATCTTAGGCTCCAGGACAGAATGCTTAGCGAAAGAGACATGCAGCAATGCAGAATGGTAAATGAACTGTTCTTTGTTGGGAAGGTAGTGGACTAGGTGCTAAAATCATTGCTGCATTCAAGAAGAACATTTCTTTTTTTCCAGTAAAGAATGTCTCTTAGGGACTTGAGTGAATACAGCTTACAATTATGCCTAAATTATCTTAAATAAAGAGGTTTCTGCTCAGTAATAAAATATCCATTCTGAACTCCATATCCAAGGTTATTTTCTTCTTGCATTGAACAAATTCCCAATTCTAAAGAAGCATGAAGACAGTTATCTTTTAAAGGTTTTTCTATAAATGTAGACTGTAATTAGAACTAGCCACAGCATATAAATTCCAATTCTTGTGCAATAAAAAGATTGATATTGATCTAATTGGAAAATATAAATCTTAGCTACAGTTTTTTTATATATATATATAAGAGGATAATTTTTAAAAGGTACATGACAACAGACATTTTGGCTTTGTTTTTTAAATCATGGTAAGCAAGGAGCAGAGGAAATTTTTCTGTGTTGTTATGATGGTTTTTGTTAATCGATACACTTTTCTCCCTTCATCTTTTTTTTTATCTCTGAACTTCTGGGATGTTTGTTTATAACTTACCCAATATGCTGTTAAACTTTTGAAAGATCATTCGGGCATGGAGAGATTGATCTCTTCTGTGAAGTGAAAACAATAGATAACGACTAAAGAAAGTAATAACTAGGAGCTTTCTGAAGATACCTCAAACGTTTGTGCTTTAAGATTGACAAAGACTTATTTACATTTTGCTAAGTACTTTCCCCCTTGATTCTAAAATCATTTCTATTTGGAGTGAAGTGTAATCCATATGTTTTTGATTCATTAACACTTAATTTGTTAGCCTCCCTTTACTGGAGCGGTATATAGCAGCTTTTTCATCTTTTTTATAAGCTTATTTTCTTCAGACACAGGAAATCAAGTTTTTCTAAGAGTAAACAAACTTAAACTCAAAGAGACATGAGAGAGTTTTGTTTGTAACAAAGCACCTATTAGCTTTGACCTACTTCTGTACTCAGTACGCAAATTTCTTCCTTAGCGATCCCTAAGAATCCCATACAGTTGTAATTAACCAAGACACAATACACAGCTTTCTGTTTTATTATTTACTGAATTTTTCGACTATCTTACTCTAATTTCTCTTCATGATAAAATAGCCAGCTACTAACATATTAATGAAGAAGTCATTAGTGATAGTTATTTAATTGCCATATTATTATTTATTCTTATTAATAATGCAGGAGCTACTTATCTTTTAATAATTATGTGGTGTGAAATTAAATTTCATGTAAGGCATTGAACAATGTCATTTTCTTTTTTCATTGGAAGTATAATGTTCTTTACCAGGAAAAATGAAAGTCAAACACTTTATCGCATCTTAGTGTTTTTTGAGAAACAAGTTTTCCAACATTACTTGCATTAATATAGGTTTTAATGAGACTAAAATACAACTCTATCGAAATACAATCTTGGCTATTCCTCTTTGTTCCTTTTACTTATTTAGTTTCTGTAAGGTGTTTTTTGGACTTTTAATAGTCACAAAGCTTGGATAAATTAATATTGCAAAAGTGTCACCATAGCATTACTACTTGTTCAGAGAGATCATTTGTTTGACTCTGAACACTTGCATTTTGGTAGGTCAAAGAGAATTTTAAAAATAATTCTTAGAATTTAAGTAATATTTTTTAGGAATGAAGGGAGCAAATAAATAGCTATTACTGTGGCTCAGTCTCTAATGTCAAGCAATTTATATGTTGGTTCATTTAATTCTCAAAGCAAACATAGGGGTTTGTCATTACTCTCATTTTGCAGATGAGAAGATTGAGGCTCAGAGAGATGAAGTAACTTTATTTCTTTATCCATCCCATCATTTATTCACCACTTTTTTCTTGATCATCTTTTTAGGAAGTACATACTTTTCTTAGGTGCAAGTGAAAGTAAGTTAAAAGAGTGTCTCTTCCCTTGTAGTCCAGTAAGGAAATAAATGAGTGAAAATATAATAACAGTACCTTAAGCTAGTGGAATAATAGAGCTATTTGCTGGATATTATTGTGGTACCTTCAACAAAGATAGTATTCACCCATTTGAAAGGTCCATTGAAGATCTCACGCTGTACAAGATGATTGAGATGGGGATTTAAGATGAGAGTAAATAGTCCAAGGACAAATTGGCCACCAAAAGAAAGGATGCTCCAAGCAGGGGATAAAATGTTACGATGTTTTGGAGTACAGAAAAGAGTTTAGCAGATACAGGTAATAGGGAGCACTAAGACTGGATAAACAGGAAAGAAAAGGACTTATACTGTAGCATCTCACTTCCTGTGTCCATTCCAAAACCATCATTCCCAGTATTTCAATATGAACTGGTGCAGAAATGACCCATGAAAGATTGTAAAGTAAAGTCAAAAGTTACAAAGATATACATAAAGTTGTCCAAGTGGTTAGATCTCCCTTTGATCTTCTTTGTACTTTTATAAATTTCCTATTAATTTTCATTATGAATACATGTTTTGTCACAATTAGGAAAAAAAAGACCTATAAAGCTCTTTGAAGGGAAAAATATCAGGCACAATTTAAAATCCTTTACAAGCCACAGTCTTGTACCATTTAGGAGCATCCATCATGCAGAAAGAATATGAAACAGACAAAACCAGCAATTCATGTTACGCTCACGAACAGGTGTTTCAGTCATGACAATCTGTCTGCTGCATCATAGCCTGATGATCTATCTTCAGACTGGGAGGAAAGAAAATCCCAGACAGCATCAATGTTGTAAGCACATATAGGCCAACATGTTTACAGCGTGTCTCCTGGTCCATTCTGACTGATATCGTTCAAGTTTTGGTGAAACGTGTACATTGCTTACTTTGGTGGCAGAACCTGGTCACACTTTGTCCTGATGAGATTTGGTTGGTTGTTTCTCTTTGTCCGCATTTCCTCCCTTCCAATTAGGAATTCAGTTTGGTTTCCATTGTCGCCGCCAACAGCAGCAGTTGTGCTTTATGCCTTGATTAGGTTCTAAAATACAGCTAAGCTGTTGTGACTCTTCCTGCTGTATATTTGGCAGCAACGAGAGTCGCAATGCGGGGCTCCAAGTGACTCACGCTGCCATCTACATTTAGTTTCTGGTTTTCAGGCTGGTCCCTTGGCTTCTTCTCAGGCAAGCTGTTGGAAAAGCTCTCATTGCCACTCTACAACCTGTCACCAGGTTGATCTATGACCCATTTATCTCTTTGCTTAAGAAACTTGCTTATTTTAAATTTCTTGCTATGAAAAGCATGTTTCTGGGTTGTTTTCTTTTTGTAAGTATTTCATGATTTATCAAATAAATAAAGTCTGCCCTCTTCAAAGTTTGTATCCTTCTAGAATGCCTTCAAACCTTTGTTTTTTTTTTTTTTTTTTGCGGTATGCGGGCCTCTCACTGTTGTGGCCTCTCCCGTGGCGGAGCACAGGCTCCGGACGCTCAGGCTCAGCGGCCATGGCTCACGGGCCCAGCCGCTCCGCGGCATGTGGGATCTTCCCAGACCAGGGGCACGAACCCGTGTCCCCTGCATCGGCAGGCGGACTCTCAACCACTGCGCCACCAGGGAAGCCCGAAAACCTTTGGTTTTGCATATTTTGCTGATATTCCTTTCCAGGCATCTTTTAATTATCTCTAGTCACATATAAAATCTTGAACAATAAGTTTATTTTTTTCTTCAGGATGAAATGAAATATGTCACTAAGTTTATTTATTTACTTTTTTTGCGGTATGCGGGCCTCTCACTGTTGTGGCCTCTCCCGTTGCGGAGCACAGGCTCCGGACGCCCAGGCTCAGTGGCCATGGCTCACGGGCCCAGCCGCTCCACGGCATGTGGGATCTTCCCGGACCGGGGCACGAACCTGCATCCCCTACATCGGCAGGCGGACTCTCAACCACTGTGCCACCAGGGAAGACCACTAAGTTTATTTTTAAATAAAGAATGCAATTTTTAACTAAACCCTCAGGGTTTTTTTGAAATTTATATAATGCTTTAGATATTGCAAAGTCTGAAGGGAAGGACAAGAGAATCTAAGTACAGGAAACTAACTACCCTTGACCAAGAGGGAGTTGGTTTCAAACTCTGAGGAGTCTGCATGGGAAAACAGTCACAATCTAATCTGGGATAGAGATACTGATACATGCCATATGTGCATTGCTTCAAATCAGACCATTCCTTGGTATCATGTATTATCAAACGAATTTTTAATATAAAAACCAAATTGTCCCTGTTGACAGTTTCTTTTAATGTGTATACCCTTCTAAAATCTGTCCTTCTCATCTCTTAATTTCCATCTTATTCCTGTATACCCTAGAAATAAGCTAAAATGCCTTTTAAAGGAATTCTTGGGCATCCCTTAAAATATAGCTAAGAGTTTCACAGTGGTCAGCAGACTGTAGTATGATAAGCATAGAGTTAAGTAATGAAAGTCTTACTTTATTATTTTAAAAGATTTTTTTTTTTGCCTCTTTAAAGTGGGTAAAATAAACTTTAGCACCTTTATTAAGATGCAGTTTGCATACTTTTATGTCCACCCATTTAAAGTGCCCCGATCAGTGGTCTTTATCATGTTTACAGAGTAACCTAATTTTAGAACATCTTCATCACCTCGAATACTATCATGGAAATGGAAACATGAATTTAAAAGTAAAACTCATAAAACTTGAGCTTACTGGGAATTTTTTTTTTCTTTTTAGATTCTAGTTTAAGGAACAAAATTCCAGGTACTTAAGGTATACAGGGCAGATCTGGGTTGGCTCTAGAGAGTTCAACCTAATATAACCCTCTCAATACCTGGATATTTGCTTTTCCTCAAATATACACAACGTTTCTAACTCTAGGCCTTTGCAGTTGTGTTTCTTTCATGGAGCCCCCTTCCCCACGATCTTGTCCATTCAAAATCCTCTGCATTTCAAGGTCAGGCTGGATACCAGCTCCACTATGAGGCTTTCTGGGATCTGCCTGACCAATCCAACAGAAACCAACTTCTCCATCTGCATGTTTTCAGACAATTAAGAACTTTATATTGATCGTATTCTGATCATATTTTATGTTTTTCACTGAATGTCATTTCTTTTCTTACTACTCAAAAGCTCCTTAAGTTGTCCTGTTTCTTCAGGACATCTGCTTCCCCCCCAAACCTAGGATAGGAACTCTCACACAGTAAACATTCAAGTAATGTTGACTTGAGCTGAATGTGCCTGTGCAGAGGCCTGCTTCCTCATGAGGACACCATCTCTGGTCCTTCTCTGTTTGGCTGGGTGCCAAGGATTGATAAGCAGGAAAGAACCACCTCTCCTGCCAACTCCCATGAGTCCTCAGGTAGATTCCATGGAGACAGAAGTACACATTGCTGCTCCCTCACCTCTTTCAAGAAATCAGATTACTATGTAGGACATTTGGATACTCAGAATTTATGACTCTGTATGTACACATAGTCTATATTCTCTCTTTTCTTTGAAACATGAAGCACACAAGCAGTCTTTTTTTTTATCCCCCCTAAGATTTTTTTAAGGGATTTTAGAGCAACGTAGCCTGGAGGGCTTTGACCCCAAGGTTCAATAATAAATGCCAAGAAAAGAAAAAAAAAGTTATTAATGGTATTAGTATTTTTCCCCTCTTGAGCCTCATATAATGCTTATGATAGTCTATGGTTGCATATACCATGTAATCGTGTAAGAGGAAAGGACGCTAAAGATCATCAGGGCTGAAAGAGAATTGGTTGTTATGATAACAGTGTTTTTCTGAGAATCATTTTATTTGCTATAGCTTTAGGGTCACTTCAAATATCAAAATTTTGTTAGGACTTTTTTCTCTTCCTAAAAGAATGTAGAGTAATTTCAGTCTTGTAAGAGACATATTCATTATTTGTAAGCGATGGTGGCGATTGACCCAATGAACAGTTTAATATCATCTTTTTCATTACCATACCTGGAAGGGAGTTGTTATTTTCTGCAATCCTTAAACGGGTAAGCAAACTATATCGCCAGAGTCCAGGAACAGTCATGAAGGAACAGTGCACTTTACTGACATTTTTGCCACACGGATGAAAGCTTCATTGTCATAAACTAATGAAGTTGATTGTCCTCAGGATGGTTTTCCATGTTCAGCAGTAAATGCTGTATCTCTATTTGCCTTCTGTTTTTCTCTATTTCTCCAAGATCATTTGTGTCTGTCAAGAAAACTGCTGAGAATTCATTGAAGGAAAGTCTGTCACCAAGCGGTTGGCATAAACAGGAGTGAGTGTGCAGAGTTTCTGTCCCATTTGCAGCGCTAAATATTTTTGATTCTTAATGGCAGGATGTGCCATGTACACCATATCGTGTACCCTGATTTACCTTACAGTGTAATGCATTTGCCTACTCTTCACCAAGAAAAATTCATATCACATATAAGCTCTACAAATGAAATGTGACATTCAGTCACATTTTTATATTCAGCATATATACAGCATTTATATTCAGCACATTTATATATTCAGCATATAAACACCAAGTGTTTCTTGAGCTTGTTGTTTTGTTTTGGTGTAGGGATCCCATATCCAGGATCCTATCTATTTGTTGTATTGAATTCACAGAGAAGGCAAATCACCTCCTCTCTGCATGAATCAATATTAGAGGAAAGTTTAGTTTTTAACACTAAATGGAAATTTTATGGCTAAACCAAGTCACCTAACAGTTTAGGTAGTGGTACTCCTTCCTTCCTTCCCTCCTTCCTTCTCCTTCTCTTCTTTCTTTCTTTTCTTCATTCCTCCCTTCCTCTCTTTCTCCCTTCCTTCCTTCATTCTTTGAAAATTCTATACATAACCGCTTTCTTTTTGTTGGGCAGAAACCAAAGATATAACACATAACCCTCATGCATAAGGACTCTACTATGATGATGTTGGTAATGGCTATACATTTTTTTAAATGATCCTGTCAGCCACTGGTATTTCCCATTTTTAGTATTCAGGAAAATTGCCACTAGTAAATTTTTTAAGATGAATATAATGAGGAAACATGGCGGCAGTAGCTAAACAATTGAATTGAAACACTTTTTATTAACTGTGTCTTCCTTCAGACTTAGCCAATCCTGACATTTTTGAAGGTGCAGTATAATGGAAGAGGACTTTGTGTTTACATTTTTTTCTTAAGCCTAATCATTATGAGTTTATTGGCTTAACAAATGAGAGTCTGCACAGTGTAAATAGACAAATTGGTTTTTCATTAATAGATATATCAAAAAGGGCATAAATATGATTTTCACGTGTTTAAAAAACATGTGAAACTCAACAAATGTTTCTTAATGTAATTCTTCTATGCTGTTTTTGATGAAGGTTTCCCCAGCCCCAACTAAATTTATAATTACATCCCAGTGATTAATGAAGCACAGAGAATTTTGCTGTTAGGTAATTAGAATGAAAGGGAATGTTTATATCTGCCTTGATTTTTGGCGTTTTTTTTTTTTTTTTACCTTATACTGTGAGCGTGTTATACAAATGTATAGATGAGAATATTTGCTTAACAAGTCAGAGTGTAGAAGGATGATAAGAAATAAAACTTCTCTAGAGAGGATATGCCTTTTCCTTGGCTCTTTTGTTTTTATTTTTAACCCAAAAGATTTTACTGCTATGATCTAACAAACAGTTCTTTAAATATCTCATGGAAATATAATCAATTTGTAGTTTTTCACTTAAAACATTAAAAGGAATGATAGAACCTCATGTTAGTATCATACATGAAGGTCTTTAACATGTTGTCAACATTATTGTATTTGTTCCTTAGAGAAGCCTTGAGATAATAGGATCAGACAATTTCACAGGTGAGGGAAATTAGTGAGACTCAGAGAGATGACCTGTCCATCATAATAAATGTCACATCCAGGGCTAAAATCTGGGACATTTTGCCAGGTGTGATCTTTGCAAGTATCAGAATGTTTTGGGAAAGGGATGAAACCCTCCTGAATAAGAATCTTTCTGCCTTTACTTTTGTGTTTGTATGGTTACAAATATGTAAGTAGGTTATATGCCATTTTGCCCTCGATATGTAATTTAGAAATGATACATGGTAAAATGGCCTTTGCTAGATGTTCAACACAGGAATCTCAGCTTATGTGCCAAGACATCAAAAGCCAAGCATTAGGGAATGAATTTTTCAGTTTTTCATTCTATGCCAACTTAGAATTGCAGTATTGTTCCCCAGACACTGATGGTGAGCAGGGCTTGTTCCTATAATTCTATTAGAATAGGTAGAAACCATAGACATCCTTTAAAAAAGTAGGAGACAATTTGGGGCAATTATTAATGTGATAATGAGTCAGTTCTATAGGAGTTGAAGCATTAGGGACCACATCAGGTAGGGATGGCATGAGAGAACTTGTTTCCTTCTTAAAATTTACAGGAAAAACACCCTTTAAGACTTCACCACTGAAAAGTTAATCTCCATGTGTGGTTACTGGTTGAATGATGTGATGCCAGGAGTGTCCTCCTGATGTCACCTCCTTTTGGGGTTCTCACCTCAATTACAGTTGTGACCTGGCTGAAATGCAAATACATTCTTTCCACTTTCAAATTCTAACAGAAGTGTGGATAGTTTTTCCTTTCCTTGGATATTTCAACATAGTAGCCCTCAACTTACAAAAAATTTGTTAAATACTTAGCGGGGAAACAAGATAAAAATGGAAGATTTTTCAAGCTAACAGCCAGTTTATAATCCTGCTAATTTACTCAGTGGGAAGACCCTGCCCTATTAAATATCACTTCGGAGACACAACTACCACACCTTTACTCCAAAGAGCCCTTATAAATTTTTAGGAACTTCCTACTTCCTTGCTTTTTAACTCCCAGCTTGCTGCTGAACAAAGGAAACTCTTTACAACCAGTAAGATTGGAAACACTCTCCCAGGGGTCCTTGATGGTGGCAAACTAGGATTTTTATTGAGTTCATTTTCTGGTCTGAGAGATACATCTTTCCCCCACCCCCTACCATGGTGATTTGCAGAGCTATGGTGACTGACAGGGTGAAAAACTGATTTCAGGGAGAAATTCAGGTCTTGCCTTTCTGGGAACAGACTTATCCCATGACACGCTCAGTGATATAGCAATACCATCCAAGTATACGGCATTCC